>NC_048223.1:115332902-115399650 GCF_002007445.2 Ailuropoda melanoleuca | reverse complement strand
TTTTTTTTTCTTACTTACAAATACTAAAAGACATTTACTGACTGCCACGTGCCTTCAGAGGTACACCAATGACAGGCAGAGTACTGGTCTTCATTTCTAACATGATAGAAGGGGATGAGAGGCCAGGAGCAAGGAACACCATAGAACGTTCCCTAGCCTGCACCAGAGTGAGACAGAGAAGTAAAGCAGAGGGAGCTACGAGGCCTAACTGCATGAAAGAATGGGCGAGTGTTTGGCATCGAGGGCTGGAGACTGAGCAGTGAGGCCTTCCCGCAAGTGCTCAATAACCATGACTCAGGGTGCTGTGTTCAGTTCGAGCTGCCTGAGTGTGCCTGGGGGGAACAGGAGGAGCGTGGAAACGAGCTGTGTGGCCACGTGGCTGCCTGAGCTGTCTGGCTTTGGAGACACAGGAAACTAATCACAGCTCCTGGACGGTGCCTGGAGACCTCGCCGGGAGCTCTGGGGGAGGCTTCGCTTTGGCCGTGCTCCAGGAGAGCACAGACTTGCACCTGGATAGGAAGGGGCTCCGCATAAGTGGTTTGTTGTGTTCAAACTTTAAAATTTATGTAATCAAGCAGCAAAACCCTTAATTTATTTTTTAAATATTTTATTTATTTATTTGACCAAGAGAGAGACAGCCAGTGAGAGAGGGAACACAAGGGGGGAGTGGGAGAGGAAGAAGCAGGCTCCCAGCGGAGGAGCCTGATGTGGGGCTCAATCCCAGAACACCAGGATCACGCCGTGAGCCGAAGGCAGACGCTTAACGACTGAGCCACCCAGGCGCCCCTCCTTTATTTTTAAAGGCAAATTCTTCACAGAGCTTGACTGTGCCCAGCGGAGTGGGTCTTACTCCTGCTGTCCCTGTGCCCTCTACCTTCTTTGAACCCTAGGCCTCTGGAAGCATGGCTTCAAACATGGATCAAAGCCCAGAGCAGGGCTGGGTGAGCCCTTTACATGGTGGCCTTGAGAAATAATGACAGATCCAGAAGAGATAAGCAATGTCAGAAGGGTGGAGTGGTGCCAAAAAGAAAGGCCCGGGCCTGGCCTTCTGGAACTTCTGGGTTTTAGTCACAACCCTTTAGATCCCAAGTGTTTGGAGATAGGATGTCTTTGGGTCTCTGATCTCACACATTAAGAATAATTCATTCCTCAGGTAATATTTGAGAATGGATTTAGAGTTTCTTAATGGCACATAGCTACGTGACAAGAAAGAATTAAAATGATCATTTTATTTTAATGGATTTTTTCCCTGATGCTTTTACAGTCCTGTGCAAGTCATGAAGTCTTTGCAAATAGTAGGCAATCAATACATGTGTGTTGACTAAGAATCCTACAGTTTATAGAAATCAGAGTACTAGTTATGGTGCATTTTTATTTGCATTACCTCATCTAATCTCCACGGCAGTTGATTTTGTAGCATAGAAATGAGCTACAGGCTACAGGAGGTTCCCCCTGGCCGGGGGCTAGGACCCAGTCTTAGGTCATGGGATCCAGTGGCCATGATTATGTGGTAACATGGCCCTGGATCATATTTGGGAGAATGGGCGTTAGCCCAGCCCCCCTTGGGAAGCCCACGTGCCATTTTTGGACCCAGCTTTGTCCATATCAAGCAGAACTACTCCAGAGTGCTGGTATTCAACAAGAGAGGAGGCATTGGTGTGCCCACTTTTCAACATAGAAAAGAAGGAATTCACTTCATTCAGAGATTTACAGTAATATGCAGACTGAATTCTAGTTACTGTTCATATCCATGGGTACAGCTGGCTGGATTTTGAAATTTGGTGAGGGGGTAGCTCCGCTGGTTTTGAAATTGATTTTGGTTAATGGTGAACCTTAGCCCATTCAAGGAAGCAGCATTCATATCAGCTGTTCCCTATATCCCTCCCTTTGCCCCTGGTTAGTTGGGTCCCAGTAAAATTTACAGTGCTTTACTGTAAAAGCACTTGTACTTGAAAGGGAATTTTCTTTCTGTAGCTCAAACCACAGGAGGACTCAGAAGACAGCTATCTCCCCAGGTGAGACTTCTTAAATGGGAGTTAAGTGCATGCATTTTCAAGAAACTAAACTCCCCTCATATATAATTTAACCTAGAAAAGAAAGCAAAATTGAGAGAGTAGTATGATTACATTGTTTGAGAACTGGTAACTTTACCTCCCCTAGTCTTATGAAAGTCAGGCACACTTTCACTGTTTGGCATATCTTTAATGCTGTGGGGTGTGTGCTAAGTGTGACGTTGTAATAACAGTGAAGGTTTCTCTAACCATAGCCATGGACTGTGGATTGAAATAGTAAATTATTCCTAGCAGACTGAATGGGCAATAAGACTGCCATCCAGTTCTCCTCATAAAATAAAGCAATAGATAAATAAAGGAGAGCCAACTCACTTAACCCGTGTGGCTCTGTGCACTGCTAATTATTAACCCAGGCACAAGAGAGGGGTTCACCCAGAGTGTAGTTAAATCATTTTTAATAGAGGTAAACACTAGCCATGTGGACGAGTAGCATTCAAGAAAGTTTTTAATCAGCAACGTTTAGGAATCGCCCAGCCTAATTGCCATAACTTATTAATAATAAGTAATCTAGTCTTTTTATGGCCCCTGTCTCTGGAGGACTCAGTGCATTAAAGATCTCTGGGGTGTGAATCTCTTAGTAGCTATGGGGGAGGAGGGCAAGTATCCTTGATGTTCATTCCTAATGGAAGAAACTGGACATCGAGGCCAAGAAAGACAAATATGAGTTCCTTTTTATTTTCTTCTTCCACATCTGAGTCACCAGCTTCTACATGGCCTTTTATCTATCTATAGGACCAGAATAGCTCCAGGGTGTGGGGGGAGGGCTGGAGAACAGGCTTTCTTTGTTCACGTGAATGATTGGGGTTGAGGGAGTGAGTGTGAGAAGAGCTTTGTCTGAAGGAGTTTATTTCCTCTGCACAAGTGTCCCTGGTGTCCTTTGGCCTCAACCTGACTGTGCCTGGATCTGGGTTCTGGCAACTCCCAGCGCTGTGCTTGTGTGATTTCCCACTCCTGGGAGAACAGGAAAGGTGGGCGTAGTCTTACTCTCAGAGTGAGTCTTCACAGTAGATGATAGGAGAATGTTTGTGTAAATTATCTAAGTTAACCTGCCCAACACCAAGGTGTGGGTATTAAATATCCCCAGGTCATCAATAAAGAACTTCAAGTTCAGAGCGTGTAAGTGATCAACTACCACATGATTCCTAGTGATTGATTAGACCGAAAGGCTAATATCACACTCAAATTTGAGGCCCTTTGAATTTTATGAGTGATGAGTCCCTTTGGTTTGGGAGTTGCGGGTGATGGGCACGAACATCAGAGTACACGATGATAAGAGTATTTCTGTGGCTAATACTTTTTGGGTCCAGAATTTTGGGGGAGGTAAAATGTAGCCAAACAGCACATGATTTACCTTCTTCTTACTTATTTCTGGTTCTGTCCATGAATCATTTGAGCCTAAGTCTAGATGGCTGTTTCAGTCTGGCAAAGTGAAATCTTGAAGAAGGTACCCAAGCCATTATTATACAGAGCAAAGAGCTAACCAATGCTAAGAACAGAATGATTTATGCCACAGACTACAAAAGACATAAATTTAGAGTGTAAATTACAAGATAACTCATGTGCAAAATTGTTGCAATATTTATACTAGTGTTTATTAAAATTTACATTTGAATAAAAAGGTGCAAAATGTAAATGAAGCTGAAAAACGTTTTGTTTTTTTTCTTAAATCTAAAATAGCTTATACGAAAATCAAGAGCATTTTTTGGAATAGAAGATATGAATAATACTCTATGCAGATTTATCTGATAAGGCATGAAATACACAGTGAAATTGGAAGGAATAAGGTAACTAAATCCTTGCCTCAATTTCCTCCCTCCCTGCCCACTGATACTTTCCAGTGATTCAAATCAGTACTGAATTTCAAAGGAAGAGCTCCCTGTCAAAAGCCATGGAGAGGAGGGTGGGGATCCTGGACGGATGTCGAGACTGGATCCGTATTTGAGAGACTAATCTTATTTCACTGATGTTTTCAAGGTTGGAAATTTTTGTCTGTATTCATTAGAGGAGAATGATAAATCTCTAATTTGTACTTTGCTAATAATAGGGATGAGCTTTTGTGCTTCATTTAGGCTAAATGATTCTCATGTAGTCCTAGCTGAGTCTTTAGTGCCATGCGTGACCTTGGGAAAAGTCTCCTATTTCCGTGGGACTCAGTTTCCTCATCTGTAAAATGAGGGGGTTGGACCAGATGAGCACGAAGACACACCAGCCCTTTTTCCTCGCTCTCCCGTGTGGGAGCATACCATGCCAGGCAGTGAGGACCCACAAAGATGATTAAAAACACATAACTCTTGTCCTCGGGAGCTCATGGTCTACATAAATAACTAACAATAATGTGAACTATAATTGCAATGGGCACAAATTACTCTAGGGGCACAGAGGTGGAAACAGTGACTTCCCTCTCTGTGGGGATAGGCTCTGAGAAACTTCACAGTGCCTGTGACATTTGAAGGCTGAGGAGGAGGGCTCTTTCAGGTGTGCAGGGGGGTCAGGGGGTGGGTGGTTCAGATGGCGCTTTTCCAGGCAGCAAATGCATGTGGCAGGTGCATTTAGGAAGCCGCACATGGTCCTTCCCACGGTCTCCGGACAGTATGGACTCATGGGGGGAGAGTGCCATCCACATGCTGCTGGATCAAAACCTGAACCGATGATGAGTGACTGAGGTTAGGAAGTAATACACCACGTATATACGTTAGGTCAGAATTGAGGTTGTCCTGTAATGGTGCCACTATGCCCATTACATCCCAGTTAGCTTTCGTGAATGTGAGGGAGAGGGTGATGTTTTAACCAACTCCCTGGGCATCGTGAGCCTGCAGCCTGTCATACCTGTGCCACAGCCTGGGTGTGCCCTCGGGAGCATGCATAGGGCATGTGAATGACACCCCTCACGGGGGTCACGTCTGCGCCAGTGGAATGAAGACTGTTCCCACAGGGATTCTGTCCTTGTGGGCTGTTTAATCCACCAGGTGCGTGTTTCATCTTTGAAAGGTGCACACGCACCTTTCCTGGGCACTCCACTCCACTCTCTGTGACCTCGTAGGAGCTGAAGCTGTAGCTGACAACTGGCAGCAAATTCGATGTCGACGATTCAGTTCTTATTTAGTTTCTAATATGAAAATAAGGTTTTAAAATTCAGATCAAAGATGAAAAGAATGGCCATTTAAAGATTTAAAGAAGGGTCCCCACATTCCATGACCTGAAGACAAACATTTCCATGGCTGCCTTTCTTTGTGGAGATATATGCATGCATACACACAGGTAAGTGGGTCAGGATGCATGTTCCATGTTGCTGTCTGATTTTTTTCATTCAAAAGTAATCAAAGCCTTTAAACAATCATTTGAAATGGCTGCACCATAATCCGTTGTGTGGGATAAATTACTCGTGCTTTGATTCCCTATAGACAAACAAGCAATATCCATTGTTTCGCCACTATATACAACGCTGCAATGAACATCCTTGTTGACTTATTTGGTGCTTTTAGTTATTTCCATAGATAAATTCCTGGAAGTGGTACCGTTAGGTCAAGGACTGTATATTTAACATTTCCTTGCATCTTGTCCAGAAGTTTTGTACCTATCTACAGCCCCATCAGCAGGGCAGGAGCTGGCTCATGTCTGGGTGGGACTGTCTGTGTTCCTGCCAGCACTGTCTTCCATCTTTAAGTTACTGGGTGAGAAATATGAGCAGCCAAGAGTACTTTTGGGGCGATTGGGAGGCAATAGAAGCAGGATGAGCTCTGAATGCACATGAGAGGTGTCAAAAAGGACATGGCGTATGCACATCTGTTCACCAAAAGATATGTTTGGAAATATGCATCACAATTCCTTATTGTCAAACACTGAAAACAATCCAAGTGTCCATCAAGATTACAAGGGGAAAATAAATTAGGATTAATCACACAGTGGAATACTATATGGGAAAGAGAATGAATGATCTACTACTATATGCTACGCCGAGTGTGGGTGACTCCCATAATCACCGTGGAGCAAAAAAAGAAAAGGCAGACAGAAAAAATACATACCATATGAGTCCATTTATAGAAAGCTTACAAACAGGGAAAAATGAATGTAAGGTGTTAGAAGTCATGCTGGTGGTTACCAATAGGGGGATATTAGTGACTGCTTATTAATTTATGCCTTTTCCTAGATGTATGTTTCCCAGTGCCGGACGGAGTGCTTGGCATATGGCCTCCCCAATATTTGTTGAAAAAAAAATTAATATTTTTTCACCTTTTAACAAACTTTGACCTAGGATTAATGTGAAGACATGGTGTTATTCGTTGTGTGTTATGATGTGGAGAATTCATATGGAGTTTTTTTTCCTGTGATTTAAATATGGAACCTTAGTATATTTGTAGACCCTTCCTCTGTTTATTCTCTTGTGCGGTGTTGTTACTTTTGTGTTATTTATAAACCAGTCAGACACTTAGTGGTGGGTGAGGAGACGGGTTTTGAAATCAGACATTTGGGTTCAATGCCGAGCCCATTGCTTTCTCCTCTGTGGCCTTGGATGAATGACCTAACCTTCTCTAATCTCACTTTCCTTAGTCTGTTTAGTAAGGATGAGAATACAACCTACTCTTTAGGGTTTTTGTGAAAAATAATAATATTAATATTAATAATAAGCACCAAATTATGTTTGCTACGTGCTGGACACTGATCTAAGCTCTTAAAACATAGGACGTAATTTGTTTGATCTTTCCAGTACTCCTGTCTATTTGTGGTTTAGGAAATGTAAGCCACAGCGTTAGTAAGTGTTGAGCCAGGATTTAAATCCAGGAGTTTCATTCCAGAGCCTGAGCTCTTAACCACTACCTCTGAGTTAAAGGAAATATTGCACCAAGCGTTCTCAGCAAAAGCAGCATCTGTTAGCTGTGATTATCATCATCGTCAGTTTCAGCATCATTATTAATATTCTTTTCTCCTCTCTCTTTCCCCGCTCTCCTCCCTTGTTTCTCCGCCCTTCTGGCAGATATGTTCCAGCAAGGTAAGTTCACTGTTTCCTGCCTGCTTCTTCACTGGCTGTGCTCTTTTGGGAACAAGGGTATCCTCTGTGTGCACAGGGTTATGGAGCTTTGCATTCTCTGTGGTCTCGTCACCAGGGCTTTAGGAGACACCATGGGGACAATAGCCTGAGGTGGTCTAAAGTGCCATTGGCCTCGCTGGGCCTCCGCCTTCCAGCCTCTGCCTCTGGACTATGCTTGGAGGTCGGGTGGGGTCTGGACGGTTTGGGGCAGGCACGCTGGAGAGAGTCATGGCGGGGTCCACGTCAGGGAACAGCATGCTTGGGACTCGTGAGACTGGTGAGGAGCAGGTGTCTCTGGGGTGGGGGTTCAGCTGGAAGGCCCCTGTCCCTCGGGGCTCCTGTATCAGGGCCAGCAGCTGCTGGGGTGGGGCTCCATATGCCGGCTCCCCCAGGGGTTTTCTTTTCTCTGCCAAACAAGCATGTCACTGTCCCGAGAGGAGGTGTAGACAAGACCATGGCAAGATACCTTCAACCCAGGTGTCCCTGGCGACCCCTCCAGCTGGGCCTATGACAGAAGTGGAGCCTGGCGAGGGCATGCAGTGTCTACCTATTTTGCCAGCCAAGATCACGCGTTCTGGGGAGCTGGAAATGGAAAGTTCACCTGCGTCTTCCTGTGCGCACTTTCGTCCTCACCGAGGATACACAGCTAGCTCGTGTGCTCTGGGATGCAGAGGGACACTCTTGCCCATGGCCTCGTTGAACCTGCCAGACACACATGAAGGCAGTGCCGCCTCTTTCCCTTTTTTTTTTTTTTTTAAATTACAGTCTGGAACCACTGGGTAGCATCGGCAGGGCATGACTGTATTCAAGCTGGAAAATATGTTTGTGGCACACGTTTGCTATGTCTTTCTTAAATCCAAGGCTGGCTTAGAAGAAAAGACACAGGTTTAAAAATACACCTTGGCATCCCATAAATAGCGGCCGAATAATCTCACAGGCTTGATATTTTCACAACGATTATTTCAGCCTGAACATGCAGCGTGTGTTGTGGAGAATGTCTGCCTGCTCTCTCTGTGGAAGCGCGGTTGTGGGTAACAATGAGGGGAGTGTTGTGTTTGTCTTTTAAGAGTCTGGAGTCATAGACCTACTTTTATAAATAATTCATAAATCCCAACAAGCTATAAGTAATAAGTTCCATTTGGCTAGAGACTAAGAGATGAGCAAAATTGAAAAGGTGCCGTGACTGTTGATGTCGCGAAAGCCTCGCTGTCAGGGCCCCCTTGCTGCCGTGTGTTTTCTTCCTTGACAAATTGGGGGTTCATGGAGACACTCTGGGAGGAGAAGAGGGTTTTTTTTGCATGAACTAGAATACAAACACCACCCAACGCTGCATCTCATTCCTCCTTGTGAGACACAAAACGATTGAGTTTGGGGAGTTTTTCTGGAGCTTGAGTGCCAAGACCCTGGGAGAGTGGGGAGAGAACAGGCTTCTAACAGATCTGGTTTTTCTTCGAATGATCGCGAGCATTCACGGCTGTCATGGTTGGTATAAAAAATGGCTTATTAGGCTACCTCTGTCAAGTTTGCCTCCTTTTATTATCCGTCATGCCACTTGAGTGATGGGATTTGCCTGTCAATAACAATGATATGCAGAGCATAAGTTATAATCACCCGCAAATCACTGGCTATCGGAACTTGATAGCATCTTCCAGAGAAGGAAGCTCCTAGCTGCCCGTTGCCCTGCGTGATGGTGGGCGGCAGCTCCCGTGTACAATATTACTAGGATTTCAAATGAAGAGAACTGAACTGGCTTTTGTGAATTATTAACATGGCTCTGGCTGTCTAGGACCATTTTGTATGGAGGCACGTTCTCTGAAATGGTAGCCAAGACCCCGCCAGCTGGTGCCCCCTCTTTACCTTCGCTGCTGGCCATTCTGCCAAGGAAATGAATGCTCAGTGACATGCGACAATTCAGATGTGTGGTGATGGTCACATCAGACCAAGACAAAAGGTTCTGTGTCCTACAGATTGTCCAAAACGTGACTCCACAATGTCTTCTTGGTTGAAACTCTGTTCCAGAATTGTGTCATTGATTTGAAACATGAGGGGCCACGGATGGTGCTAGAAATAAGCAAACAGAAAACTCTGTGGTTTCAGATGAACGGAAGGAGGGGGCCATCCATCCACAGACGCAGTGAGAACTCTGGGCGGCTGGGGCCTCCTGACCCCGCCGTGGGCATCCAGGCCCTGCCTGCCTTGGCTTTGCCTGGGGAGCCGGGGACACGGCGCACTCGCGGGAGACTCTGCTTTGTCGGGGTGTGTGGTTCTGGTGGTGAGTGAGTGAGGCCCGCCTGCCTGCGTGTTTGGGCCGCTGGGCACCATGGCAGGCGAAAGAGGGAGGTTGCCTCGCAAGCTGACAACATCAGACAATCTCAGAGGAAACCAAAGTTATTTCCCCTGGATTGCATTATCTTTTATTTCACGACAGATCAATCTTGTTAGGGTAGGTGACAGCAGAGCTGCTACTGCTGGGCCTTTCTTCGCTGTGTTGGTGGTGTGTGCGCGTGGCAACGTGTTTCTCCCCTGCTCCTGTGCCTTTTTAGAGCTTGTTTCATTTCTCCCATCTGCAAAGGCCACTTGCTGTGGTGGTGAGACCACAGGGCACGAGGACCGTCAAGGACCAGTGGACCCGCAGCTGGGCCTTCTGCATATCCGAATTCCAGGACCGTGGGGCCACGTTTTCAGGGAGCCTTAATTGACCCACGTTCTCTGTTGTCCGCAGAGCTCATGCGCCACTGGATGGCTCTCAGCGATGCCAAAGTGCCAGAGAGCTGCTCTTCACAACATCAAATGCAGTTGAAAATGCTGAGTGTGCGCACGTGTCTGGAATCTCGAGTTTTAGAGCACTTTTATATCCATCGTTTAATAATGAAGTCAGGACCACACACACACACATACACACACACGCCTCATTTGAAGTTACTGAAGCACCTTTTGAATACTCATCCACAGGCTCGACCTTGACTCTGAAATCGAACAGAACCCAAGTGAGTGGCTTGGAAATCAGAGCAATGCCAGTCAGCAGGGTGTTCGAAAGTGTAAGTGGGCACAGTATAAAGACTTCACCATTGACTTAATTCTGTGCTCTGTGCTGTGAACTGAAGTCCCTGATAGACTCTGAGCCCGAGGAGGCATAGCCTTTCCTCCCGCTCAGTTCTTGCCTGGAGCTGGGGTCTTGCTATTAAAGAGATTTTTCTTTCAGCTCAAGTAATTGTTGATAGCTCGCAAACATAGTGTACTTGTTTATTTTGCGACCGGTAAATGTGTGTCAGGCGCTTTCTAGGCCTTGGGGATACAGGGATGGACGAGACAGCAAGGGCTCTGTGCTCATGGAACGTACGGTCTAGTTTGGGGGATCCTGGCGCTAAGCTTGCCAATAAACCATCAAGGCAAATTCTAAGGGACGCGTGCAGTGAAGAAAATGTCACAGGATGGTGTGCTAGTGGCCATTTTAGATGGGATGGAGAGAGGATGCCAGAAGGACCAGCTATTGTGGGATGCAGAGGACCCCAACAGACAGGAACACCCCAGTATTCCAGGATCAGAAGGGAGCTGGTGTGGCGGGAGCTCACAAGTGAGGGAGAGCATTGTGTGAAATGAAGAAATGAGAAGAGTGTAGTCTGGAGATTGGAGGAAGGAAATCAGCAGTGGGTTTTAAGCAAAAGAGTGGCGTGGTCTGTTTGCAAGAAAAATCACCACTGGTTGCTGTGAAAATGCGTAAGAACAATGTGTGAGAAGTTAAAGACAGGACCAGGGCTGCGTGCTGAGCAGGCTCAGGCTGGGCTGAGATGGGGACCTGCCCCCAGGCCCTAAGCAGTCCCCTTAGTGGGTCTCTGCAGCCCCATTCCTGGCCAGCTTGCCTCCACTGAGTGTTGCACTTTCTGCTCCCTTTACGTGGGGTGTGTTGTGCCCGTAGCTTGCACCTCCTCTCCTGAAGGCTGGCAAATTGTGCTCATCAAGGGTCAGTAAAATGCTCCTATACTTGTCTTTAGATTTTAAAAAGCCACTTCTCTCCAATATACATATACATGTGTATCATATGTATTACATATTAATATATACATTAAATGCTCAGGAGACCTCAGTTTGGCTCCCACCAGGGTGGGCCAGTTGCTTTGCCCTGTAGCCTCAGTTTTCCCATCTGTAAAATGAGAGAGTTGGGGAGATTCCTGACCCAACTTGGCGTCCTGCTGATGCTCTATCTTGACAAGTTTTAATTGGATTTGAGTTAATAGAGTCCAGAAATATCCCGCACTACAAGTTATGACCATTCTCTAAAGAATTGGGTGAAAGCAGAGGCCTCCCTAGTGGCTGGGGAATTAAGGTTAAAAGAATTGTGGTTTCAGAAGTGTAACATCTACTCCGGAATTCACGAAGGATGGCATTGCTTTTACTAATTTGAAGAGAACAATAAATCATAGTTTGGTTTCTGGCAGCCCAGCCTAGCCTGGTAATCATTGGGGTGGGCTTGTGGTGACAGGGACCACTGCCATTTATAATGTGTTTGACTTGAGCTCTTTTGCATATTTCAAACTGTTGGTCAAATGGCTGAGGCTGGATCTTAGGTTTTCCCAACCACTTCAGAAAAATCCATCTATTATAAAGCTCTGACCCTTTAGTCATGAATTATGGTTCCCTTGGTAATGTTATACATTATGAAATATTGTTTTCTTTATGAGTTAAAAATTCCAAGTTGTCATATGATGTTAACTAGTGAGTGAGAAAAATGCATTAACATTTTTATGGTGGAAAGTGGTTGGTTCCCTGGTCACACTTCCCATATGCTGATATCTAGTATGTATGTATATTATTCCCTATTCTGTCCAGAATCAGTAGAATATTCTGAGTTTTGTAGGAAATGCATCCATCTTTCCCTCACAAACTGAACAAAGTTACCATTTAATTACACAGAGATTCATTGTGTGTGTGTGTGTGTGTGTGTGTGTGTGGTGTATGAGGAAAAGGATAACCATATTTAAATAATCACATTCTCTGAGATGCGTTATGGTGTTCTGTGTGGGCTACGTGGGGTGGCCTGCTCCCTGCCAGGTGACCTTGGAATAGGTTTGTCTTCGTAGCAGATTCATCCTGTGCCCATTCCCATCCCAGGACATGAGTTTGGGGTGAGGTTTTAGAGCCTCTCTTCCCAGTAACCTGTGTTTCAAAATTGCCAGATCAGTAAAGGGAAACTTCTAGATTCTTCTGTTGAGGTGGTTGCTAGTACTTTTTAATTTTTATTTTACCAATAAGGGAAATAGTAATAATAATTATGCCACATTTGTGTACCTCCTATATTCCAGCCATTGGAACAGGTACTCTCCATACATTTTCTCATAGGATCTGCCCCCCTTTCAATTTGATGAAGTAGGTATAAAAATCCCACTTTACAGAGGAGAAGACTGAGGCACAGAGTGAAATCGACCTAGTGACCATTATATAGCTAGTAAGTGGTAGAGCTTTTTTTTTTTTTTTTTTAAATTGAGAGGCTTTATTCTACAGAACAGTCTCAGGCTTTCAGAAACATTGTGAAGATAGTTCAGAGAACTCCCAGATACCCCACACTCTGTTTCCCCTATCTTTAATGGCTTACATTAGTATGGTACATTTGTTGGAATTAATGACCCAATATTGATCCATTATTATTCACTGAAATCCATAGCTTCTTCAGATTCCCTTAGTTTTTACCTAATGTCCTTTCTTTATTCTGGGATCCCATCCAAGAAACCGCATTACACTTGGTTGTCATGTCTCTTTAGGCTCATCTTGGCTGTGACAGTTTCTAAGACTTCCCTTGTTTCTGATGACCTTGACGGCTTTGAGGAGTACTGGTATTTGGAGGAATATACTGTAGGATGCCCCTCTCTTGGAATGTGTCTGATGTTTTTCTCATGATTAGACTGAGGTTATGGATTTTGGGAAGATCACAGAGGTAAAGTGCCATTTGCGTCCCATCGTATAAAAGGCACCTACTATCAACATGATCTATGACTAATGAGGTTGATCTTTATCACTTGGCTGAAGATGTGTTTGTCAGGTGTCTCCTCTGTGAGGTTACTTTCCCTCCTCCTTTCCATAGTGTACTCTGGAGGGAAATCTATGTATAACCCACTCTTAAGGAGTGAGGAATTAGGCTCCATCTCATTGAGGGGAGAGTAGTTATATAAATTATTTTTTTGCATAGGAGATTTGGCGCTTAGCCCTCATTTATTAATTTATTTCAGTCATTTATTTAGATCAATATGGAGTCACGCATATATATTTTCTACCTTGGGTTATAATGTAGTACAGCTTTATTTAATTTCTTGATTTGGCCACTGGGAGCCTTTTCAGTTGGCTTCTGGTGTCCCTTTTACATATCTCTTTCAATTTCTGGTTGAGCATTTGTGCAATATTTTCTGATATTACAAGATGTACCAGGCTCATGTTGTGTATTTCCCACCCTTGTCCTAGATTCAGCCATTCCTTTAAGACGATGGAGAATGATATTAGAAACCAAGATCTGGGAGCTAGGTGGGCTCATCGCTACTGGAGTGTCAGCTGACAGAGCAAAGAAATATAAGTGTGCGCACTAACCCACATATATATGCATATCTATTTCTATGTGCAACCAGGTGTATCTGTGTTAAGCCTGAGTTCTTCCTAAAGTCTCCAACTCTAGTCCAGTACAACATGAATCATCCTAGCCTCCTCCCTTTGTTTATCTGTACATTCCCACTCCCAAGGTGAGACACCTGAGCCAAGATTTTGAACTCAGGTAGTTTGACTACTGGTCCTGCAATATGCTGTCCTGATTTTTCCCAATAACATGCTGTCCACAGGCTTTTGAATACCTCTGGGGGGACATAGTCACCAACCCTTGACCCTTCTCAAGGCCCAACATGATGGCCCATTTGCAGAGGGGTGAGATTATTGAGCACATGTTTTAGTTTGGGCTGCTATAACAAAATACCATAAACTCTGGGGGCTGAGCAACAAACATTATTTCTCATGCTTCTGGAGGCTACGAGTCCTAGATCAAGATGCTGGCAGATTCTGTGTCTGCTGAGGACCCCCTTCCTGTTCATAGATGGCCATCGTCTTGTCATGTCCTCACATGGCAGAAGTGGGGAAGGAGGTCTCTATAGTCCCTTTAATAAGGGTACTAATCCCATTCATGAGGGCTCTATTCTCATGATCTAAGCATCTCCCAAAAGTCCCATCCCCTGAAACCATCACACTGAGGTTAGGATTTCAACATCTGCATTTGGGAAGGGGATACACACATTCAGCCCATCACTGTGCCTCTCTGCTTCCACAGCAGACCCAGGCTTGCTGTCATGACTTCTCAGCCAGTTCTAGTTCTGCAAGCTTCTAAGTGGGTTTGTCTTTTCTAGAGTGGAGGCTGATTGAATAGTACATTGTTTCTGAGCTAAGACGTTTGTACTTTCTCCCATAACCTGGGCAGACCAGGGATGAAACAACTGGTCTGTTTATAATATTCCAGCTGTTGAATGCTTAAACTCCCCTGTACCTTCCTTAGATTGAGTGCTGACTACTGGGTTCCAAGATAGACCAATCCTTTAAATTGCTGGGTTTGTCCTAGGGACAGATTTGAGGCTGTGTTTTCTGCTTGGGCAGGAGGGTCCATGAGAGGTTGAGCCTGTGTATATGTTTGGGTTGCCCCCACCTGTCAATTTCCCCCAGCTTCCTCTCTCTGATGCCCCTTCCCAGGTACCTGGGCCAGTGCACTGTCCCCTGCAGCCAGAGGAAATGTTCTAACTTGGAGGCTTGCCAGTGACAGCTACCTTCAGCAGCAGGCCGATGGGGGCGCCTGTGCAGACACCTGGTGACCATTGGCGAATGCCCTCTGCTACCTCTGGTGCACTGGTCCCCTCTAGCCCAGCAGTCAGGGAGTGGGGCTTCTTGAACCCCACGATGTCAGGGAGCTTCATTCTAGTTGGTTTTGGAACCTGTTTTGCTGGAAACCATGGAACATACAAACAGTTGTAGTTGATTTATTCATAGATTTTTGTTCATAGCTGAAGCAATCTTTTGGGAAGCAGTTTGTGAGATGATAGAAGTATGTTCTTTATACTTGACAGTGTATTTGGTGACATGTTCCTAGGCTGATGGCTGGATGATTGGGCACTAATTTGACAAGCAGCTTTCTTCTAGGGGACACCAAGCCAGACCTCCTTGAGCTGTGGCCACCCTCATTTCTGGCAACCCTCCCCCATCTTGTCCCATTCATCCCCATAAGCCTCTACCAGATTGATCCCTAATGTTCAAAATGCACATCCACACATCTGTGCCTTTGGATCTATTGATTGTTCTATTTGGATTGCTCTCTCCTCTTTTCAGCAGGCCTTGTCTCGTTCTGCTCCCTACCTTTGGAAAACTACCCAGGTTCTGCCACTATGGTGGCTGGCCCAGGGGCAGGTGCTGTGGGTGTTCAGCCTGACGCTGGTGCCTCCAGTGTATGTGTGAGCAGTGGACTCTCCTTTTCACATGGTCCTCTAATGTCTTGTTAACACAATATTCAGAACCATTGTGACATTTTACCTAGAAATCATTGAGAAGGTGCCACCCACTTCCTCTCCTAGATTTGCCCCTGCTTCTGCTTACTCTTCAAAATTCAGCCTAAATCCTTTCTGCTAGGTTATCCCAACTCACACCCACCCCTTTGAGTGGGGAGTTCTGCCTTCCACTCTGGAACTTCCCATTGTCCCCTCATGCCTCTGTCAGCACTCCCTCACATTGTTGTAATGATCTGTTTAGCATCTGTCTTCCCACACTGGATTGAGCTCCTAGAGAGAAAGGAGCAAGTCTTTTATTTTGAATCCCTAGCACACAGTAAGCGCTCAATAGATGTTTGACAAAAGAAAGTGGAATGAAATAACAAGGCTCAGAGGAATTGGCATTTTGTGTGTGGCTGGTGTGTGTGTGTGTGTGTGTGTGTGTGTGTGTGGATAGGTACATGCTTCTTTTATGTGTGGCAATCTAGGTTCTTTAATAAAGTTCAGACAGAATTCTCACAGTATCATGGGTGGTCATATTGACAGCCAAGCCAAGTAATTTCCTACCCTTGAGTCCAAAAAGTTTCTTCTTTTCTTTTTTTTGAAGGTTTTATTTATTTATTTGGGGAGGGGCAGAGGGAGAAAGAAATTCAAGCACATTCTGTGCTGAGTGCAGAGCCCAACATGGGGCTGAATCCCACAACCCTAAGATCACGACCTGAGCCGAAACCAGGAGTCAGACTCTTAACCAACTGTGCCACCCAGTCCCCCCAAAAGCTTTTTCTTTTCTGTTCTTCCACCACTGTTGTTTTTTTTTGAGGGGACAGTATGTGGACTTAGGAAGAATCAGCAAATATTTACGTCCTCAAGTTTGTGCAAGGTATGAGAAGCAGCATGGGATATGTAGTAGACATTCCACTACCTTCTAAGAGCTGACAACTTCACTGGAGGCCCAAGGCTAGTCAGTCTGTGGACTAGTAGGTGACATCCTTTCCCAATGCAGGAGGAAGTCACGGCGGACGGGGTCCCTAGGAAAGGTGAAGCAGCTGAAAGAGTGGAGCTGGAGAGTTTTGAAGGAAGCAGAACATCTGAGTGGGCAGGACCAGGGCAGGTGTATGGGTGGGTGGGATCCGGGAGGACAGTGTGGGTGGAGGTGGAGACAAAGACAAGCATGGTGTTGTGTTTATGGGATGTTGAGGGGGCAGTGAAAATGACAGCTCTGGGTTGGGGTTAGGTGGGGCCAGTTATGGAGCCTTCACAATCTGTTGATTGTCAAAACCCTCTTTGTCTTCTCGTGCTCCGTATGACTGGAAAGATTTTATCTACCAAATGGATGGTATTAGTTACTGACTTTTCCTATGTTTTATTACTCATTTTATTATTTCTTTTGCTACTCAAGGGTGACCCATCAGCCAATGACCATTCCTGATCAGCACAGTGAATGTTATGTCCCTGAGTTGATAAAATTCCAGTCCATAAAAAAATGGCTTGGTGTTTTAGGTAGCTTGAGCAACGGTTTTAAAATCTAGGCAACAAAGGTGAGACTTGTTCTAGGAAGCCCGAGAAAACCATTGTAGCTTTTTGAGCAGAGAAATAGAAGGTACTAGGCACACGATCCCATCTGTGCTGGGTGTTGGACAGCAGAGGATAAAGATGGCTTCTCCCTAATTAGCTTGTGCCAGGCACATTCATGAACTCATTTCTTCCCCAGGATAACCCTAAAAGGTTCACACACTCATTTATCGCCATTTTTAATCCCCATTTCTCAGATTCAGATAGATTCAGAAAGCCTAAGTAATTTTACTTTGTGGAAGGTCTCCCAGCTAGAGAAGGACTGAGTCTGAGTTCAGACACAGGCAACTGGACTTGGTCTGAATTCTCAATGACCACATCATACATCCTGGAGGGACAGGGAGGCTATGTTGGGCTTGCTAGTGGATCAGGATAGACAGCGCCATTGTCACGTGAGAAGGCCCAGCCAAACCCCAGAGAAATGAAAGCAGGTGTCCAACAAGAAGACTCATGCACCCCAGTCTTCATAGCAGCTTTAGTCATATAGCCAAATACTGAAGAGAGCCCAGGTGGGCATCAATAGAAGAAAGGAGGGTTAGTATACCCACAGAATGGAACACCCCTCAAATTAGAAAGGAGCAAAATGTGGATTCACACAACATGGATGAATCTCAGAAATGTTGGGCTGAGGGAAAGAAACCCTTCACAAAAGAGGTCACTGTGTGTGATTCCATTTACATGAAATTTTTAAAACTAATCTGTGATGGACAAAATTCAGAATATTGGTTGCCTCTGGGGGAACGGGAATGAGGACTTACTTGGAAGACTCAGGAAGGCACTCCCTGGGCTGATGGCAAGACTCTCTCTTGACAGAGGTTTGGCCAATGCAGTTGTATGCTTTTGCCCAAACTCAGAGAATGTACTCGTAAGATTTGTGCATTTCGCTGTATGTCAGTTTTACCTTAAAAGGAGAAGACTGAAAGCAAATATTAAACCCCAGTTAATGATGTGCACACTGAAGTATTTGGAGGCAACTGCCCTGATGTCTGCAATTTATTTTGAAATGCATCTAAAAAACCAAAAAGATGTATTGATGGATGCATAGAGGAACGGATAGACGGGTAAGTCTGTGATAAAGCAAGTAGAGAACAATGTTAATCGAGTTCATGTCAGTGGTAGGCAGATGGGTTTTCATTGTAAATTCTTTCAACTTTGTTGTATGTTTGAAAACTTCATAACAAAATGTTGAGAGAAGGAAAGAGAGACCCCAGTTGGGATCCTTCCTATACATAGAGAACATGTGGCCTCATTAGTCACAAATGCAGAGGCCAGTCAGGGGTTGGACCACCCCAGAGGAGGAGGAGGGCCTGGGGTCCGGCTCTAGGGCTCCAGGTGAGAGATGGGCGGAGAACAGCCCCCAGACATGCTCCTAGTTTCCTGGGGCTGCTGTAGCAAATTGCCACTAACACACATTGGTGGCTTAACACAATAGAAATTTGTTCTGTCAGGGTTTTGGAGGCGAGGAGTCTGAAGTCAAGGTATCAGTGGGGCCTTTTCTCTATGAAGACTTGAGGAGAGGATCCTTCCTTGCTTCTTCCAGCTTCTGGAGGCCTCAGCAATCCTTGGCTTTTTCCCTTGTAGCTGTGCTGCTCTGATCCCACCCTTCAAGGTCATGGGACTGATTCTCTGTGTGTGTCTCTAATCCGGTATGTCTGCAAAGACCCTATTTCCAAAGAAGTTCCCGTGATGAAGTTCAGGGTAGACATGCATTTTGGCAGGACACTATTCAATCACGACAGATGACTAAACCACCTGTGGGGCCAATTGGGGAGAGAACTTTAACGTGGCAGAGAAGAGAGGAAGGGGCTGGAAGAGGGGAAGAAATCCCAAGGAGAGTGGAGAAGGAAATCAGATTAATTTCGGCAAGATAAAGAAACAGGTCAAGGGGTGGGGGGAGGGAAGTAAGGCAAGTACGTTTTCCAGGAAAGAGCCAGGCCTCACCATAGGCCTCTCTATCCATTTATCTCCTGAATATCTCAAAGAATTAAAATGTAAATCTCAGAAATTAAATCCATGGGCACAGTGTAAACAGAGGAGGCTTTTGCAGAACAGACAAAGCTGTTCTTTTTCCTTGTTAAACAGCCATGGTGGGAGCACAGGACTGTATGCACAGGTTTTATTTGAGATGGATTAAGGTTCATGATGAGCGAATCTCAGAAGGATTGGAGGTGCTGTTCTCATAAGCCTGCAAAAGTTCAGCTCCTTATCTGAGGCTTATCCAAACCTGACGAAACCTTTTAGGCCCGCGTGGAGGTTAGGGACTTCCCAGCAGCTGAAAGTTAATATCCTGCATCAGGAAATCACCTGCATTGTGAGGGGGGAGCAGGAGAGAGGCCTATAAATTAATGCACTCTTGGAATAGAGGCCTGCTGTGGTTTGGGGCTGCCTGAGCTTGGACCACCCACTCTCTTTGGTGGGCGGATTATAAGTTCAGCCCGTGAGCCTTTTGGAGAAGGAGGTGATGCTTATTAGTTCTTGAGATCCTTTACAATGTTCAGTTCTCACATCAGCTCTTGTGATGTCCCCTCAGCACTCCGCTGCCTCCCCCCCCCCAGTATTTCCCCATCACCTTGCTCAGTCACCTCCTCAAGCCTCGATCTGGGTTCTTGGGCCCATCATCTGAGCTCACTCTTGCCCCAGAATATTCCTTCTGTAGCTGCTACTCTTTGTTCGACAATCGCTTCTCAGAGATGCCTTCCCTGGCCACCCTTGCTGAAGATTTACCCCCAGATTTACCCCCCATTTCCTCATTTAATTTCTTTATAGCACTTGTACAAAATGGGTAGTTGGTTGAATAGTGTGTCCCTGAAATTCATGTCTACCTGGAACTGCAAAATGTGAACCAGGGTTAGTTAAAGACCTTGAGATAAAATCATCCTGGATTTTGGGCGGGTCCTAAATTCAATGACTACTTGTCCTTATAAGAGGAAGAGAGGACACAGAAAGAAGGGCTCGTAAAGCCAGAGGCAGCAATTGGAACACACTTGGCACCAACCAAGGAATGCCTAGAGCCACCTGAACCTGGAAGAGGCAAGGGAGGCCTCTTCCCTAAAACCCTCAGAGGGAACATGGGCCTACTGACACCTTAATTTTGGCCTTCTGGCCTCCAGAATGGTGAGAAAATACGTTTTTGTTATAAGCCACTAAGTTTGTGGTAATTTGTTGCAGGGGCCCTAGGAATTGAATACAGCTCTCAATACTGTCTGAAATTACTTTGTTCTTTTTTTTTTTTCATCTTCTTCTTACTTATTCCTTGCCTGTTTCTCCAGCTAGAATATAAACTACATGAGAGCAAGGGCTTTCCTGTGTTACACAGCCCTTCATCCCTGGGTCAAGCATAGTGCCAGGCCCATCGATAAGTCCTCAGTGAGTGTTTTTTAAATTAATGAACCCTATGAGATCCATATTGTTGTCCCCATCTCTGATTGATGACGTTGATACCCAGGAGGTTTATTAACTTGCCCCACATCACACATTTGGAAGAGTCAGGGTTCAAACTCAGGCTTTCTGGTCCTCTAGGTCAGGTTTATTTTTATCATATCACAGAAGATTTGTTGTTATTTTAAAAAGACTGTGCTTTGTATCTTTACAATTTATTTTGAAATGCATTAAAAAAATACAGTTTTAAGCCTTAACAGAAGTGGAGCTGGAACTTGTCCCAAGGGGCCTGGGGTATTAGCCTGCCCTGGAGGGGAAGGAAGCCCATGCACACACAGAACTGTGCAGGTGGGATAGCCACAGAGTGAAGATGAGAGTCTCCCGGGGACAACTGATGAGGAAACTGATGCCACCCACACTCGAATGGGTGATGGAGGAAGGGCTCACTCTCAGTTGAACTGTGATTCTGATGGGTGTCGTTGCTTCCCTTTCTACCCCCAAGACCTGGATTTGTTGTTTTATTCCCCTGGTCACTCTAGCACAGCTCGATCACCCATTAGATTTTATCTGGACCCTGCGGTTTGGCTTTGGGCTTGATCATTTCGTGGGTTTCGTTTCTACTGCATCCCTTGCCACTGGCCCTTGACTCTCTTCTCTGGTTCTCAGCCTCGACCAGTTGTCCTTTCTAGTTCTGTGGACCTGTTTTGTACCTGCTTCTTTATTAGTCTGTGTTGATGCCATCCCCCAGCTTTACTCTCTCTCTCTCTCTCACACACACACACACACAATTTGAACTTGTTTTTTTTTCTTGGCAGAGGTGGGGGGTAAATAATGTACATACTGTCAATTTTTTATTAAAAGAAATATGCTTTGATGTGCTAGCCGAACTGCTCTAGCTTCCTGTGTATGCCAGTTCTGTGTGGCTCAGATTTAGTACCTATGAACAGATGTACAAGTCATTTATTACACTTTTTACCAAAGGGAGTTACTGTTGTCCTTGCTCCAAATTTTTCTTTCCTTTTCTTTTTTCTTTTTTTTTTGCAAATAAATAAAGCTGGGTTCTTACTTGAGGAAAACAAGATGGTGTAGGGTACACGTGTTCTAATATCCCCTCCTAGTGTATGCCTTAGTCACACGAGGATGAATCTGGCTTTCAGGAAAAGCTAAAGGTCATCCAGAGTCCCTTTGGCTAAGTAAGCAAGCAAATCGTCAGGCGTGGCACTGCCAGTCCAGGGTGAAAATAGGATGTGGTGTTAAGGTGAGCAGAATGGTTTTCCCACTCGCCCCACCAACCCACAAGCTTCTTGTGGGCAGGACCCAGCTTAGTCATCTTTTATCACTGGTACCAGGAATACAGTAGGTATTTAATAGATGTTTGAGTGAATTTGTAGGCGGCCGGGTCGATGATATACAGCCTTAGAGTGAAGGCAGTCCTGAAAAAGGACTTGCTATGGAATTTTAAAAAATGATTACCTATGCGGCCACTTGGAAGGTATATGTCAGCATAGTGTTCTGTTTAAGGAGGCCCCTGGCTATATGATCACAGCTTATGTGTTTGAGTGGGTCAATAGTATATTAAATCCTTGTCTTTTCCTTTGTTTCCCATAGCCACTAAAGTGTGGTTGTTTTAACATCTGAAAAAAAGTATAGATACAAAGTAGAAAAATTGATGTCATGGCGTTCATGTCATGTCTCTGGCATTCAGAGGATGTGGGGACTTTTTTGGGCACTGTACCTAATTACTATGTGATATTGGGCAAGTCAGTTTTGATGCTAGAATTTTCTCATCTGCACCATGAGGAGGTTTGACATCATCTTGAGGACTTGTCCTGCACAGTCTATTATTCTGTGAAATGGTGAATTCCAGCCACGTCTGCTTTGACTCAAAGCTGTTTTACCTTTGCCTTTCCCCGAGTGTGTATCTTTCCCTCTTATTTAGAGTTGAAGCCTGTCCTCAGTCACTGCATCCCCCATGACATAGTTAGCTGAGATGGCACGTGTGATTAAACGCACTCTGGACGAAGTGTTAGTCATCCTGAGACTGCCTTGGTTTTTGGAACAGCTCAAGACTGTAATTTCTGTCACTTCTTGTTTGAAGTAGTGATATGTGGATTTCTGAAAAGTCAGTCTGAATTTTGGGGAGATTTTGAAGCCTTACTCAGAAAGTTTCTAAGTGTGCAGTTCCCTGCCCTTCTTTGTGTCTGGCATGGATCCCCAGTGGAGATTGGCTTGGCTGGAGTGCACCTCTTTTTCAGAAACTGTAATGCCTGCCTCTTTGTCTCCAACTCCCCCCCATTCTGTTAGCCTTTAAAGATAAGTGTGGTAGGCAGAATAAGGGACCACCAAAGGTGTATGTATCCTAATCCCTGAAACTTGTGAATATGTTCGTTGCATGGGAAGAAGGATTTTGCAGATGTGAGTTAATTAAGGATCTTGATTTGGGGAGATTATCCTGAATCATCTGAGCAATCACAGAGGTCCCTTTAAGGGAAAGGCAAAGGGTCAAAAAGAGAGAAGCAGACACACGACAGAAGAAGATGCAAGGAGAAAGAGAGTGAACTTTGAAGATGCTGTGCTGCTGGCCTTGAAGATCCAGCCAAGGGCCACAAACCAAGGAATGAAGGTGACCTCTAGAAACTGGGAAAGGATTCTCTCCTAGAAAATCTAGAAAGAACACAGCCCTGCTGACACTTTGAGTTTATGACTTCTGAGCTCTAAAACTATAAGATGATAAATTTGTGCTGTTTTAAACTAGTAAGCGTGGTAATTTGTTACAGCACCAATAAGAAACTCATACAGATAGGGATGCCTTTACTATTAGATTAAAAATACTAAGAGAATGAAGGCTCCTGGGGCAAGATGATTACATATTCATTCATCCATTTAATGTTATGGAGGATCTGTTATGTGCCAGGGACTGTGTGATTTACAAAGTGGGTGTGTTGTATTTAAAAAAAAAAAATCAAATACTGATCTAGGAGTTTACAAGTAAGATAAAAACAAGTATAAGATAAATACCAGAAGGCTGAAAATGGTCTGTATGAATGGTGAGTAGGCCAACCAAGCAGCTGCTTAGGGCACCTATCTATGGGGAGGGTTGCTAATCATAATCAAATATGGCTTAGAAAAGACTGTATGGACTCTTTGAAAAAGAGTATGGGATATGTATGGGGAAAATTGATTAGTAGTTGGGGAAAATTGATTAGTAGTTGGGGAAAAGAACTGGAACCCCAAGGAACCCTCTTTTTTGGTGAGACTTAGGTTTCCCTGAATAGAGTTTGCAAGTTGGGGTCTGAGCTGAATTGCTGGGAACCAAGGAGAGGAATCTCAGGGCCTCATGGATGCACCCCTCACATAGCAGTCAGTCTGCTCTCTTGCAAGCATGCTAAGCAACTGTTTAAAGCCTGTCAGTTTGGAGAGTACAAAATTAACAGTCTGCCTGGCACACCATATATCTCAGTCTGACTGTGAAAGTATAACAAAAAAAGATAGAACAGAATCAATAGGGCAATTTAAAGTAAGAAAGAGTTCTTCCAGAATACACTCAAGAAAGTTCCATGGGGGAGGTGTTTTCTAAACTTGGCCATGAAGGAAAAGAAAATATTATTTCATTCTAAGAGTTGACAAACTATGGACCGAAGACTGGCCGCCTATTTTTGTAAATAAAGTTATATGGGAACACAGCCACACCCATTCAGTTAAACATTGCTTATGGCTGCCTTTGTACCACAGTGGCAGCGTTGAATGGTTTCCACAAAGACTGCATGCACTGTGAGCTGGAAACGTTTGTTATCTGGCCCCTTACAGACAGCGTTTGCTGACCCCTGGTTTTCTACATCTCCATAGCAGGTATTTGGTCAGAAGCCACAGTGAATTAGAAGTTTCAGAAATGGTTCTCAGGCTGGTTAGGGAATTAAGGTGAAGATATTGATAGAGTGAGGAAATGAAACTACCCTGGCTCAGACTTGTTCCTAAATGTCCAAATATCTTCTTAATTGAGTCATGTAGAAAACAATTATTTTTTTAAAGATTTTATTTATTTACTTGACAGAGAGAGTGTGTGCACAAGTGGGGGAGGGGTACAAAGGGAGAGGGAGAAGCAGAACCCCCGCTGAGCAGAGAGCCCAATGTGGGGGCTCCATCTCAGGACCCTGGGATCATGACCTGAGCCGAAGGCAGACACTTAACTGACTGAGCCACTTAAGTCTCCCGCAAACAATTATTGATACCCTCCTATGCGTGAATCAGTAAGCTACAGATTGATCCTGAAAGAAAGAAAGAAAGATGGAAAGAAAGAAAGAAAGAAAGAAAGAAAGAAAGAAAGAAAGAAAACAAAGAAAGAAAGAAAGAGGGAAAGGGGGAAAGAAAGAAGGAAAGGAGAAGGAAGGAATGAAGGAAGGCTGGTCCTCTGTGGTTTTGTTTCTATTCTAACTGTTGAGTGTTGGTAATCCATGGATACAAGGTAATTCTGTATCAACCAGAATACTTCATTATTCAGAACTCCAGTCCTTGATCCAGCTAAATATTGTGTACTTATTAGATATCCACAGAGCTATACCAGAAATTTTAATTAACCTTTCAAACTCCCTTTCAATTTCCTCAAGATAAATTAGAGAACCTACTGTCTACCGGGTTCATCCACAGAGAGGGGTGGTTTAACATTGACCTGGAAAGGTGAGCTGGGTCACGAATGAGTCATTGGAAATAGCTTTGTTTTCTTGACTTTCTGGTGGGAAAGAATTCATGTGGTTATTTTTAGGTATTCTATTCTCATTTATCAGTCAACTTTGGCAACATCAATTTACCTAACAGACCCAACTTGTAAATAGTAAAACAAATTCATGGGAATATTTAGAAAGCACTTTCTGCATATACAGCGGGTTGAGGGAGAGCAAATTATTAGTAACTCGCTGGCTGTTCTAAGGCTCTTCATTTGAGGCTTTGTAACGAGCTTGCTTTTTATAGATTGTTGACTCTGGTTGGCTTTGGGACAAGACTGGCACAGATAAATGGGGGGGGGAGGGGAAGGACCATCTGGAAGCAGGTCGAAATGCAAGAGTACCCCACCCGGGGTTGACTTAGAGACTATTTGCTCTCCTTTGCCTGAGCACAAATCTTCTCAACAAAAGCAGGATTTGTGTCTCTCAGGAGACCAGTCCTTCTCTGCTGGCCACATCAGAAAATACAAACCAGATATGATTAATGGGGAGGGACTGGTGACATTTCTGTGAACTTGGGGCTTGATGAAACCCTTTATCTTTGAGCCCCCACATGTAGTTTTTGTCACTTCGTCTCCCCAAAGTGTGTTTGGTTTTATTTCCCTTTGAGTGGTAAAGAATATGTTAATAGATTTTTAAGAATTAACTCAAAAAAAAAAAACACAAAAAACCCCCAAAGTCTTAAAAATCCTTTCTGTTTCCTTCCCCTCCCCAAACTTTAATAGCCCCTGGAGTGGGTGTGGAGGTGGCAGGAGTCTTTTGTACTTTCTCAGCCCGCTGTTTGCACAAGTGGCTGTTATGACTGCAGCAACATAATTGCTTTTAAAATGCCTGGATAATAAAAAAAATCTATTTTTATTTTGTAATCTTGACGCTCCTTGGCTCCCATTTTTCTAGGCCACTTTAGTGACTTCTGAAAATTAGCCTGACAAATATGGTTTCCCAGCCTGACTGGGGAATAGCTCTATGTCAGGGGGCGGGGCGGGGGGGGGCTGTGTGACTGTGTGTGTGGAAGGGAGCTGGGGAGAGACGGAGTGGGTGGAGCTGTAAAAAGGGTTATATGGATTTGATTCCAAGATGGCAGCTGTTTCTGCCTTCACTTGACCCCTTTAAAGGAAGCGTGGATAGAAAATCCACTTTTCAGTGCTCCCCTGGGACTGCCTCTATTTCCCCAGGCTCAGTTGAGAATGAAGGGGAAGCATCTTTTTACTCCTTGTTTGTTTTGGGGTGCCTGTAACTCCTTGCTGTGCTGGCCATTCTGGATCTTCAGCACCGCGAGGGCCCAGCCACACTCCTGTGTGGTTTCCTGTGTTTTCCTGAGCCATGTTCCTAAGGGGATGGGCTCAGGCGAAGGCCAGAGGGACAGAGCCTGTCAGCTTTGAGAGAACGGGATTCCCGCTGGGCGAACATGCAGGAGGCAGCCCCTTCTGACACTCACATTCGGCAGTTTGACTCTGGATTCAGCCTGCAAACAAAGCAAGCTCTGTGTTTGCCGTAGATGATTCATTCACCTTTCACGAGACCATGATGCTGATGTCATGTGGGGTGACCCTTGGCAGTACGGGCTCTCAGGAATAGAACCACCAACTCGCGTTTTCAAAGGCAAAGCCTAGTGACCGTCCCAGGGCAGGTCATGGAATGCAAGCTCTTGGGCAGGTCTGCCCCTGACATTTGGGGGCCCAGGGCAGGGGGACAGCAGTGGCCGACCCCACCCCTTTCGTAAGCAGGAGGCCTTAAGATATCCAACCTCCAAACCCAAACTCCTGGTCTGTGGTCGGAATGAGGATTTGTGTCCTTTAACATAGATCTTCCTGGTCCAAGGGGACAAAGACTGCGGGTGCCCCCTTCAAGCAAGGGCATTTGACATAAGGGCAGGCAAAAAGCCCCAAACCATTAAGAAATGAAATTACTCCTTAAATCACGGTAAAGAGTGAAAGAAAGAATTCATGTGGACTCCACAGCGTTGGTCCGGGAACGCCTAAACTTCTGCTAACGGCAAACTTAACTGATTTGTTCACACGGCCCCGATCACTGAAATACCAGGCCTTTAGTTTTCTTTTAAATGCTTTAGCTCATGCTAAAAATGTTTTCAGGTATTTGGAGGCTCAAGGAGACAGTCTAGTAAAACCTTGTAATTTCCCCCTGGCCACGTGTAAGTCACCCCTTCTGGTAGGGGGAGAAGGCAGAGCTCACATGAAGTCAAGCCGCAGTATGCTGGACGGCTTAGAACGTCAGGTTTTCACGACGTGGCTGCTGAAAAGTTTATTGCTTTGTGCCAAATAAAGTCATTCTGATTTCATTTTTGAAAGTTGAATTTAAAACTCAGAATATACTTTATTTATAATTATGCTTCTTATTTGGCAACATATGGTGAAAATTTATACGGCCTATCAATGTAAAAGAACAGAGCTGAGGCTCCAGGCTTTTATGGTGATTACATCTACCTGTATGGGGGCTTTATGTGCTTACAATTTGAATCATTTATAGATGCACACTCAACAGAGTTCTAGCATAACTAGTACTGTGGGGTTTTTTTGCTGACTAAATGATAGGCAAAGCAATTTTCAACAAATGTCTCCCAGTAGGCTGTCATCATAGAAGCCTTGTAATATTGCTTTTTAACCTTAGTGCTGGCAGCTCTCCAGAAACTACTGCATTGATACCAAACTGCCTGGCACCAGGCAGTTGCCCTTTTCTCCATGGGAACCCGGTGAACTCTCAAGTAGGTGCCGGCTTCCCCCCTCGAGCTCCCTTGTTTTTATTTCAAGGAGATCTTTTTACCTGTTCTTGTTCAGCTGTAGGTAGCCAGGCACGCTGGAAGTTTAAAAATATAGCAAAACAATTTTCTGCATTGTGTTATTATGCCTTTAATGCATTCAATTAACATTCAGGGCTTTGTCACCAAATAAATGATGCACATCGGTGGCACAAAGGGGAAGGAAAGGAAAGGCTTTTTTTTCTTTTCCTCGGGCAAAGTCAGATCCAGCTTCCTTCCTTCTCTCCCCCCTCCCCTCCCCCTTGCCTTTCTTTCACTTTCAGAGCCTCTTGTACATGGCTTTTGGGGATTGGTGGATCACAGTTCTGTCTGGGGAAGGACGGAATGAAACACGTGTCCTGTCTGTGCCCTGCAGGGGAGGTCCACAGAGGGTGGGATCCGGGCAGCATCCTGGGAGTCTCTTCAGGAACCTCAGCCCCTGTGCCTGTGTCTTTATGGGTGCTCTGGAAAAGTCTGTGGACCTGGCTTCCTTCTGTCTCCTGTCTCCAGAGCACTGGGTTGGGTGCACCTGATTTCCTTGGAGCCCCCATTCTTCTTGAACTTCAGCGGGAGGGCACAGTGCTGACCTCTCTTGTCTAGGTCAAGGAAGGACCAGTCTGGTGGCTGCATTTCGTTCTAGAAGCTTGATTTCAAACACCATCAAGTTTTGAGTTCACCTGCTGTGTCTAAACAGACACCAAGCGCTTCATAGAAAAGCTCAGTTGTCCGACTGAATGAGTGATTCTTTTCTCTTTCGGTGGGAGTGTGCTGTTGCATTCGTGTGCCACAAAGGCTCTGGCCTGACTCACGAGAGCTCCCGTCATCTGCGTCCCAGTTGCTGTGCCGTGGTGCCCTCCCCTGAGCACTGGTCCCTCTCTCTGCCTTGCCTGGGGCTCTCATCAAGCTTGAAATTCCTCCCTAGGGGGCATTTGTCTTCTCATAGAGAGCTATGCCCATCTTTACTTTCATCGGGAAAGGAGACCTTAAAAAAACCTCTGGCCTAATGCATTTGCCTTGACCTTCTAAAATGATGAGTGCTATAAATGGAGAAATAGATAACTATTATATATCTGTGGTTCATAGAAAATTCTGTCTTTGGCTTAGAAAAAAAGCATTGTACTGGATAAAATTGGAAATATAAACTATAATAGAAAATCAAACTCAAAGCGTTGGATAAAATTGTGGAAGTCGATGGTTTTCAACCTACTCTCCTTATTTCTGTTGCCTTAGAGATGTTTCATTCAATAAGTATGAATGAATGAATGAATGAATGAACCTATTAATGTAATAATTCTGCTTTGATTGACACTTAAAGAGAATTAAACTAAAGAAAGTTAATGTATCTAATTGCAAATGCAAATGTTGCCCCAAAGGGTAAAATAGCTGGAGTTGGGGCTGGAGGAAGAGTGAAGACAGAGAGAGAGAGAGGTGATGGGTAGGAAGACATATACAGGAGTGCTCCAGAGAGCATGCTGGGAATGAGGGGATGTTATTTCTTTGGTAAACAAGATGTGCTCATCAAGGAAACTCCTAGGAGGAAGTGCTCCTTGATCTATGGTTTGAAGGAACAGAAGCATTGCGGGATAAGACCCAGCCTTTGTGGGGGAAGGACAATTATTTCACCTTTAAGTCAGTAAAGAAGCGGAACCAATGCTCTGGGTGAAGGTGGATTCATTAACTGGCCCGGGGAGCAGACTCGAGTGCATAAAAATGCCCAGTGGCTTGCCCCCCTTCTTTTAAATTGCAGTAACATAAAATTTACCATTTTGATCATTTTTGAGTGTACAGTTCAGTGGCACACAATTGAATTCACATTCCTCTTATCCCTTGACCTTGGTGACATCATTCTACTTTCTGAATCCAGGAATTTGACTCTCCCAGGTAGCGCGTGTAAGCGCAGTCATACACTATTTGTCCTTTTATGTCTGGCATCTTTCACTCTCACCCACCTTTTTGAAGATTGGGTTTTCATCGCCAGGAGACTATGTCGTGGTGGTGATGGTATTCGTGCTTCTGAACCTCAGTTCCCGTGGGGACCTCTGCATATGGCTGGACCCCTAAACTTGAAGGCCTCAGCTTAAATGATGGTGCCTCTAAGAGGCCCCTACCCTGCCCATCCTATCTTAAGAGGTCCCCTTTCCTCTTCTTCTTGGTGCTGATATTCTGCTTCTCGCCCTATTTCTCCTGTCTCAGTGTGTGAGTATATATAAGTTTATGGTTTCTTCCTCATTGGCTAACTGGTGCACTAGATTTTAAGACCTGAGAAGGCTGGGGCATCTACCACCTAGATTTATATCTCAGTATAAACCCAGCGTTTATCCCCTAGTACGTGCTCAGGAAATACCTACAGGGTGGAGGGAGGGATTGAAGAATACACGTCCATCTCTAGCCTTTGCCAAGAACCATTATGAGATCATACATATGGCCGTGTATTGAGTGCCTCAGAGACAATCCCTAATTTGCTGCGCCATTCCTACTGGTCTGTACCGCCGTCATGTAGATTTTCCATGACAAATGTTTCGATTGCAAACCGCTCCCTTCTCATAGCTTGGTAAGGTTTTGGACTGCTTCGCTCTAGTCCCTCCATGGGTGTATGCGCAGAGAAGGTAAACAAGTTTAATACCAACCTACATAAAACACAATTAAAAGCTAAAACCTGCTACAGAGAAGGCAATCCCTGCGTTCTTGTGCTAGGTAAAATGCCTTATGGATGAGCTCCTTTATTGGATTATCCAAGCCACTAACTCCTAGATTATTATTTTAATTAGACTTTATTAATATTAAAAATAAGATAGGAGTTTTCAGGCCTGGGGTATTAGCACATGCTCCTTGAATAAGGCTGAAGGCTTAGAGGGCCCTCACTGAGCACCTAGGACAATTTCCTCAGTGTGAAAGATAGGTGACAACAGGGGGCACCCAGCGTTCTCCAGAGATGCTGGCGGAGCAGACCCTGGAACCCAGGGCTCATGACCCCAAATGGGCATTTTTGATTAAAAAAATAACATGCAAATACTAAATGTTCACAGAATATTTGCATTCAGGAAGAGTTAAGTCTTTCTCGGAAATACTTGGTGCTTTTATTGACTCATGCAAGTATTGCAGTCATTTTGTTTATACCTTGTTGCCTTTAAAACCCTATCTCCATTTAAATGCAGTGCTTTCTTCATTTAAATAGCACAGTTATTTGAACACACCTGTGAAAAACCTCCAGTTACTCTTTCGTTGAGTTTTAACATTAAAGTTCCCTGGAACATTACTGGTTCTTGGCGACAGGACTGAGATGTGACCCTGTGTGAACAGGTCACCTTCCAGGTTTTGGGGTGACAGCTTGCAGGATGTTAGTTTGAGCCTGGCAAAGGGAAGAAGCACTTGAAGTTTGCTTAAAAAGCTCACAGGGTCTTGAGGCATGAATTTCAGTTAAAACTGTTCTGTTTCTTCGGGGGAAGAGTCCTATTCCTTATAAATACTGTAAGTACTTTCATTTGCCAGGAAAAAAATCTCATTTCTTTTATGTTCTGTTCACCTGAAACGCTAGTAGGAGTTTGCTTGCGATTAATTAAGCAGATGATAGATGGCACTTAAAATGAACATTCAGCATTTTTCCCTGTCTGTATACAGACTCCAGAAATAATTGGATGGGAAACAATATGGTATTTGAATGTGGATTTCTTTAAAAGAGCCTTTCCCCTTTGACTTGTATAGACGAAGAAAGATTGGCCTTTCAGCATCGTGCAATGTCACGGACATCTGTGTAAACCAATCCGTTGTGCCACATGCCCTCATTTTGTGAGGGCACCCGCTCTTTTGGCTGTTGGCAAGCCCTTGCTTAGTGGTGCATCAGTAATTAGGAACTGCCATCACCTCTGCGTGAAGTAATGTGGGTTTTTTATCTTGTCACTTAGTTCCTTTGGGGGTTGTGGGGGAGTCACATTTCATCACTGGTAAAATACAAACCTATTTAGAACATGGCAAGGTGGTCCTGGACTGTTTTAACTCCCTCCCAAGCATCTCTCTTTCTCAGGGACTTGTCCCTGGGACAGTCGTGCCTGCCACCATCTTGGGTTAGCACAGGAGGCTTTCCATACCTCTGGTGCCATTGTGGGGTCCTGTGCTAAGGGCCTGGTCAAGCCACAGTATGGCTGCTGCTGGCTGACCCTGTGTTCTGAGGCCCTAGGAACGAATTCCCCGTGGTTCCTCCTCCCTCACCACTCCCACCCCCCAGAACAAAGAGTGAGATGGAGGAAAATAAAAAGGATCGTGACTGCAGCTCTCCTGGAGGTGAGGTACGCAGAGTCTATGTCTAGAGATCAGCTAGAGGTCATCCAGTTGTGGGTTTTTTGGGACATTGTCGGGCATTGTGAAGGGCACGATAGCAGATAAAATAATCAGTGGAGCCCAGCCTGTGTCATCCGGCCTCATGTTCCTCAGACCATTGAGATGAGAACGTGTGTGCAAATGATCTCTTAAGGAAGTGCTCCCTGAAGAAACTAGTAAGGGAGAGGGAGTGAGGACGGAGAAATGGAAGAAGCCAATGCAAATTCAGATGAAGGCCTCTTGGAGGAAGACAAAGTTCTCTTGGTGAAAGAGGTATCTCCACCAGGAGGCTGTCTGCCTTGGTCCTGGCTCCAGAGACAAGACGGTCCCAGTTTCCAATGGCCAGGGCTCTGGTTAAACAGCCAGGAATCCAGGATGACTGATGCGGCTCATTTTCCCTGAACCTCCTGCTCTGAGAACTTGATCCAGCCTCACGTCAGGGCAGGGAAGATACACTGACAGCGCCTCATGTCTCTGCTGTGACCTCTGAGGAGACATTTCAATTAGAGCTGGAGCAGCCGGCCAGGGAGCCCAGCTGTCGTGCCACCTCCTCTTGGAGATCAGGGCTTGGCCAGAGAAGGGCCTTCTCTGGTGGCCAGATGCCACCCCCACTCTGTTGGGGAGTTGGTTTGGGGCTGTACGTGGGAGCTGCAGGTCCCTGCCAGGCCCAATGAAGAACACATGTCGCTCCTCTGGGGAAATGCTGCCATTCATCATCAGCTTGGTAAGTGAGGGCATTTCTGAGAACCAGGAAAACCAATAGATGCTGGCATGTAGGCCCGGACAGAAGGCTGCTGATCCAACCTCCTCGTGCTCTGTGGACCTCCTCTCCTTCTAACGGCTGGCCAAGAGGTGACTGGTTCTGGCCGCCCAGGATTTTCAGGGGCTCTCCCACGCCATCTGGCGGCTTTGGTAGGCAATTCCTCTATACACCTGGAGAGTCCATGAATTGGTTACTAAAGGGTCAGGAAACCTGCCTTTCTGGGGCTATCTTTAATAGGGAGAATCAAAGAGTCTGTAACCAGTGTGTCTTTCATGAGCAATTGGGCTTCTGCAGAAGCAAGTGACTTTCTTAGAAGGCTTCCAGGTGGAGTGGGTGCCACATCTTGTGAAAATACTCCATGCAACTTCAAGAAGCATGTTCAACAGCCAGCATGCTGGGATGTTCTGATGCACTGGCCAAGGCAGTGACCTTCACTCTAGTGAATTTCCCAGGGGAGGCAGTGGGGTGAAGTGAAGAGCATTGATCTGATGACCTGTCCCAGGTCCCGATAATGAAATGGGAGCATGTCCCTGGGGATGCTGAGATGGAGCAAATACTCTCCCAGCCTTCAGGGAGTTGGAGCAGAAACTGGGACTGATAGGTGGGCAGAGATGCTCAGATCAGTGGCCGTGGTGTGCTACCAAACACAGAGCTGCCTGGCATCAAAATGTTGAAATGAGCAGTATCAGCTTCTGTTGCCCTAAGAGACCCAGTGGATGTAAGGAAAGAGTGAGTGAGTGAACCAAAGTAAGAGGAGATGAGGAAGTAAAGAACAGGGAGGACCAAAAGCTGAATGTCTCACCCAGCCTGCAAGAGCACTGGGCCTTTCCCCAAGAGCAGCCTGGGTGGTACTGTTCTTGACTCACCTCCCTTGCCCTTCTTATCAGTTGACTTATGAGCGCCTTGCCCTCCATCCATTGGGTTCTGCCCTCTTGATGCTGAAAACAAGTGAGGGGTTGGAATGGGGTGAAAAAGCATGATTTCACAGTAACCAGTGTTCTCATCCACCCTCTTGATCTTGAGCAAGTTAACCTCTCTGAACCTTTGTAATAATAAAGGGCAGTTCATGGGGCTGTTGAGACGGTCCCATGACGTAATGCATTTAAAGCCCTTTGCAGACATTGGCATGTGTCACTCACTGCAATCAGTGAGTAAAAGCCATTAGAATTGGATTGGACCCATTGTGGTGCTCCCTGAGTGGTGGGTGACCTCCCAGTGTATAGTGCTGTCCTCACCCACCAGGCCTCTATCTGACCTGAGGCGATCAGCCTTGAACCCCAGGCCCAGGGAGCAAAATTTCTTTTCTCCTCTTCCTGGAGTGCACTGATGAGGTGGTTTTGAAATGGTCAAACAAAAGGAAATGGATCTACGAATACTGTGCCCATTCACTCAGAGGAAAAGAATGCATTTTCCCCTTTTATACTTAAGACTTGGGAAAAGTGAGAAAGCTAAAGTAAAATGAAGAGGGCAGAATGTGTCCAGCCAGACATTTGAGAAAGCCCTTGGGTGACCTTGTTTCAAGATAAATCGCATGGTGTTGGGTCATCACGAACTACTGGGCTGCTTTTGGCTGGAAGCATGGGGGAAACCAGGATCTCAAGATAATTGTGAAATGACTTCCAGGAGTGCTCAGGTCCTAGTGAAACTTGAATGTGGATATTTACCTGAAAGCTTATTGACAGTGACTATAACCTTCAGAATAAAGGCTGCTTCATGCGGCCCCTCTGAGCATGGGCCCGGGCATCTCTCAGAATGGGCAGAGCAATAGTGACAGGTCCTTTACATGTGAGACTTGGGAAAAGGGATGAATGGGGTCTGCTAGTGCTCCCAGAAGTTGGACGTGAGGCAAATGATGGTTGTTGGCTGGCTGAGGCTGCTTCTGGGTCATCCCCAGTTCAGAAGATGGGGGACAGCTTGAGCTGTTTTGGGAACTGGCCTTAGCATCAGGGGGGCTCCCAAATGTACTTCAGTGTCATCCTGGCCACAGAATCAAGAGCTCTCCGGATCTGCTTGCTTAGCAACTTTCCAAAGTGCTAGTTTAATTAGGCTTTTGATTTCTGGGGGTTGGGAGGAGGGGAGTGATTACAGACAGAATCATGTTCTATCCAAATTCTGCCACTTAAAAAAGATTTGCCCTTTCACTGAACATTTAAGACATATTTTCTTTTTTGTGGTTCCTAAATAAAATACAGAGCCATCAAGAATGTTATTGTTGTATTATTATTATTACTAGTATTAATAATAATGATATCATTAGACCAGTTAGTCATCCTCCTCGATTTATGGAGTGATGTCAACATTGCATTGGCAAGGGACAGCCCCTCTCTTGAGTTTATTTGGGTTTATCCCACACCATTCCCCATCCTTGCCTCTTCCCTACCTGAGCCCTGACTCACTTGTGTTTAGTCTGTGTTCTCAAATATATGTGTATCCTTGAACAAGGTATTTTTTAGGTGTCCATGTTTGTTTGTTTGTTCTTTCATACACATGAGATTGTACTACAGAGCTGGTTCAGTTTCTTTCCATTTCCACTTAAAACCTTTAGAGATCAATTCATTGTTTTGTACTCTATAGCCAATTCACAGCTTCTGCTGTGGGAGTTTTTAAATAAATTCTTGAGAAAAGAAAAAAATGAACCAGTAGCTCAATGGGGTGTTTTTGTGGCCATTTTACAGATGACTAAACTAAGACTTTCAACATGGGGACATAAGTTAAGGTGCATGGGTAGGCCTGATTTACTCCTGACTCCTGACCCAGGGAGTGCCCTTTCCACTACTAGCCCTGTGACCTTGGTTTTCTTAAGTCCCTTAGTGACTTGAGCCTATAAAAGTCTGGCCTTGGTTGTCTTTCTATCTTTCTTTTTTTTTTAAGATTTTATTTATTTATTTGAGACAGAGACAGAAAGTGAGAGAGAGAACACGAGTGGGGTGAGGGGTAGAGGGAGAAGCAGACTCCCTGCTGAGCAGAGAGCCCGATGTGGTGCTCGATCCTGGGACTCCAGGATCATGACCTGAGTTGAAGGCAGATGCTCAACCGACTGAGCCACCGAGGTGCCCCCCTTTTTAAATGTTTTACATAAAAAAGCCTCCTTTTTAAATGTTGTATTTATTAAACTATTTATTTTATTTATTAAAGTAGGCTTCATGCTCAATGTGGGGCTTGAACTCATGGCCCTGAGATCAAGAGGCACAAACCGTACCTACTGAGCCAGCCCGGTGACCCTGGCCTTGGTTGTCTTGATGGTTGCATCCTTACAAAGCCCTAGGGCTAGAGGCTGAGCACCCAGACCTTTGGCCAGTCCTCACCTCATTCTCTTCCTCCGTACACATGGCACATATACCCATGTTTCCCGCTGCTCGAGAAGAAACATAGTGCCTCTCACACGTGAGAGCAAAAGTGGTATCACAGCACGCTATTTTTCTTATAGGCATGAGAATAATAGTGTCTTTGTTCCTGGGTTCTCACAAATGGAGTCCAATGGGCTTATTTAAGTTCATTATTATCATCCACCTCAAAAGCGTCATCAAAATCGCCTCTCTACCAGGAAACACATTATTTAGGGATGACAGTAGCTGCTGGTGATGATTTAGAAGGAGGGAAAAGATCTAGCTTCTGAACTCAGGGCCCTTCCTTGCTGAAATTGTGGATCCATAAAAAGGCTTATAAACACTTTCTTGAAAGAGACTGCCAGTGTGGTTTATAGAAAGGTCTAGAAAGAACGGTATTTGGAGGGGGTGATTGTGGGGCTGTGGAAGCCCAGAAGGGATGGAGTTTCCAGTTGGAGCACAAAATGAAGCTCTAACCCGAAAATTCAAAACCAAAACAGAGTACTTAAAAGAGACCTTAAAAGAAGGACCTGGAAGGAGCTGAAAAACAGGAAAAGGGGGCCAATGATTGGATAGAAAGTAAGGATAAGATAATTAGTTTTGTTGGGAGAAAAAGTTAGGAAGCTGTTGGCAAAATTTGTAGTGACTGAATATTGAATGTCACTTGACACATAACTTTAATTATATCACTCGGTTATTTGTTACCATATTATTACCATCCTTTTTATTTAGTAACCGAATAATGAGAGAGAGAGAGTTGATATTGATGAAGACCTTCAGGTTGAAATATTTATCACGGGACCCAACTTTCTTGGAATATGTGTCAGGAAACGTAGATTCACAAAAGAAAATTTCATATTTGTGAGGACAGTATAAGTATTTGGCTTTTATTTATGTTCTCACACGCTACACAAATAGGTTTTCTGTCCAGTGTGTTGGAATTTATGCTGCAGAGTCTTATTACAATATTGTAAATTGAACTGTGTATGAATTTTCCTTTGGAAATACCATTATTTTTCCTGCATGTTCACCTCAGCCAGACACTTTAAAACCTTTGAGTCAAAAAGGTGTTGTCTGGATTAATTATGTATTTGTTCGGAAAGAAATATTTGCTGACTGGCATGGATTGGAATAATGATTATTAAGGAATTTAATTCATTTGACAAATTGCAGATTGCCAGAGTTACAAGACTCACAGTGTAGGAAACAAAATGTCTCCTTTGCAAGGTTGGCTTGGTGGGTGACACCTAGAAGCTGTGTTTTGTCTCCAGGGGACTGTGCATAGGGCCAGCCTCTCTGGGCTGACCACCTCTAGAACTCAAGAGTCTGACCTTGCCTTTCTGTGACCAGAAGACGTGTGCCTTTGTATACAGTGTCTGCTTGCTTCCAAACCCTTGTGGCTCTTGAGAGCCTTCAGGAGTGGGATGATCTGTCGTCAGCTGCCATTGCAAGCCAGCCCTTTGCTCTGTGCCCAGCAGGTGATCCAACATTTCTTTCCACGGACTCTCTCCAGCCAAGCCAGTGTACTCATGGTCACCTCCATGGGCTTTCTTGGCTCTCTTTCTGACATCTCTTCTGCATGGTGTGGCCTGTCACTGTCCTTTCTTCCTATCTGAATCCCATGGATTATTCCAGGTCCAAGGCACGACTCTCTATCTCAGACCGTTTTCTCAGGCCCCGTGACCTGAAGGGCTGCCATATCTTCTGTCTCCAGTGTCTAGCTCTTGGGTCTGAGTAAAAGGCAGTGTGCATGGATGGATAGTGAAGGGCATGGGTTCAAATCCTGCCACTTACCAGTCACCTGACCCCTAGCTAGTCACTTACTCTCCATGCCTCAGTTTCCCCACTGGCAAAATGGTGAGGAAACCAATTACGTCATAGGAGTTTATGAAGAGTCAATTAGTTACCATTTGTCAAGTGCTTAGATCAGTGCCTGATGCTCGGGAGGATTAATATGTTAAATAGAATCCTGAGAATATAGCCATTTGGTATTGAGGGTGTAGTTGGTTGGTTTGGGCTTATATTTGGTTTTCTCACCTGATTGTAAGCTGCTTGGGGGGCCAGCCAGCCCCGTGCTTCTGTGTAACTGGCTCTGCTCTTAAACTACTGCGCACATCAGCCGTTGTGGAGGGAGGGAGCAGATGGGGAACAAGGGCCCTAGCTAGGGAGAGTTCTGGCTCCCGCAAATAGGCGTGTGCCACCTACACATAGAGTGCCCCAGGGCACACAAGGTGTTCAGAGAGGATGGACAGCATGGACCCAAGAGGATGACCGTATTGGGGATGACCCCTAAGAGAGTACAGGAGAGAAAGCCCTGAGTCTACAGAAGAGCCGTATGATGATTTTCTATTTGCACATCTCTTCCTTTGGAAGAGCGTCTACACTCGCTTTGGTTTGAATGCATTTACTGAGTCCAGCAAAGTCACATACCATGGGGCCCCCAGTCAGATCAGAGGTGCGAGTTCGTCATTGCCCTCTTCTGGGCATCCACTGCACACTGTTTCTGCCTCTTGTAGAACTTAGTCAGTTAGTCATCAGATAGAAATCTGTCTCCTGCACCCGATTTTGAAACCTTGGATTGCTTCCCTACACTTCCGAATTAGATGCCCGAAGTGGTGTAGTCACGGAGCTGGTGCTTTGTAACACCCAGGATAGTGTAACTCAACCTGTTCTCAAGAAGCCTGACATCTGGCCAAATGACAATTAAATAATAATAAATCAGGAAGTAGTTAATTAACAGTACAAGACAGCAAAGACAATACATACTGTATGAGTGTGTGGGGAGAGAACCGCCCCCCCCCACCCCGGGCCCCTTGTGGGCTGAGAGCTCCAGGGAAGGGCTCCTGGCACGACAAAGATTCCTGTGTTTATAATTTGGCTTTATTTGAAAACTTCACAATTTACCAGTTGGGAAGAAGCCAAGTCCAAACAAAATCTGTATGCAATTCAAGCTCAGGTAGACTGCAGGCAGAAGTGTCTTTGCTTTTGAAAGTGTGCATTTCATAAGTCTAATGAATTTGGTACCTATGAAGAGGTACCGAATACAATTTTAAAAGATTTAAAAAATGCAACCATGGCATGAGCCAGTGGACCTGTTGTTACGGATTTGGCAGAATGGGCTCAGGCCTGGGGCTCTAGGGCCTTGTGCCTTGGGCTCCTTGGTGGACGTTGTTTCATGACAGGTTCCCTTTCTATCTCAGGAGTTGGGACATCTGGCCCAGATGTGCAGATGTGTATACTTCTTTGTCAGTAGGAAGAGATAGCGGGAGGTGGGTAGAGGTGTTTAATTGATAGTGATACCACTCAGATCTTCAGGAAGCAATTTTTCTGCTTCTTGTTTATGTGATTCATTTTCCTAGCTAACTTGCCATCTCCTTGACGGTATGTCCTGTGCCCATGAAGAATGGGAGTGGATGCTTGGTGCCTCCTTTTGCTCTTCTGCGCCCTCGCATCTCCTGCAGTGGTTTCGGTTACCTGAAACTCTGACCATATACTCTGACCATATACTGTGACCACAGCCACTTCTGGCCCAGGCCCTCCTCCCGGGCTCTAGAATACTTATTTTGGATGTTTCTCCCTCAGCTTCCTCAGACTCATCATTGCCCCAGCCCCAGGCCTGCCCTCTCCTTGCGTTTCCTATCGCAGACGCTAGCACTGCCTTGGCTCTGAGCCTGGAGTCAGCCTGTTTTCCTCCTGCTCTTCCCCTCCTCCACCCATCACAGGAATATTCCGTGGGACCTGGCATTCCACCTTCTGGGTTCAGTTCAAATCCTTCCCCTTGTTTCCAGGCTTGTCTCTTCTCTCTGAGCCTGGGCCCTCATGATTTCGCCTGGACCATTGTACAAACCTCCTGATGGACCACTCTCTCTCTGTCCTCCGCATATAACCAGGGTCCCCATCATAACACACAGATATGCTCCTGTAATTGTCATGGTTCTAGAACCCTAGATGACTCCTCATGGCCAAAGCTGCAAGCCCCTGTATTTCTTAGCAGAGCCTTTGCTATTCTTCACAGTCAGGCCTCGGGCTTTCCTTCCAGCCTCATCCTCTGTGCTCTAGACACACTTGACTTTTTACCTTTCCCTAGACAAGCCAGGTATGTTACAGCCTTTATTCTTTTGATTGTATCATTGGTCTACCTTGTATCCCCAGTGAATGACCACTCCCCCTTCAAGACCCAGCTCTGTTGTCTCTTCTCTGTGAAGCTCTGTGCCCAGACCATAGCCATACCACGGCACGTGCCACACTGCATGGCGATCTCCTGCTTGACTGTTGGCGTGTTAGTAGAAGTGAACTTCCTAAGGGCTCACACTGAATCTTTGTATTCCTAGTGCCTGGTTCATGGTAAGCCTCACATTATGGTGTAGGGATTGTTAGAGGGATGGAAGGAGGGATGGCTGGAAAGAAGGAGGGAGGGAAGGGACGGAGGGAGGGAGATAAGGGAAAAAAAATGGAAGAAAGAATGAATGAATTCCATTTAGCCTAAAGTATTCTCTGTGGAGGCACTTCTTTCCCGTCTCCGGATGCCAAGGATGCCACGTCTTTTTTTATTTCCTGCTCCAAAGCTAACCAGGGCCGCTGACACATAGTAGGCTCTTCATAAGTACTTGCAGATTGACATATGTTTGTGGAAAATGTATTCTGAAATTCTCAGGCTGTAAAAAAAAACAGGCAACTGGTTGATATATTCTGTTTATAAATTAAAGATTTTGTTTGTTGTCTTTTTTTTTTTTTTTAAATAGCACATTTGCTGGGTTATTTGTGGTGGAAACAGTCTGCCTGCATCAGACATTAGTAGCTCCTATTTTTTTAAAAAACCCACTTAGGAAAAACTAAAGGAAATCATTTAGTAAACAGCTGGAAACTCTATCTCACACGTGGCCCTGCTTTTTGACTTAATGCTGAGGCCCTGCAAAGTTGAAATGGGAGGTCCCTTTGGAAAATAAGGCAGTGAACACAAAAAAGAGAAAAAGCATTCCATTTCCTCCTGAATTTAAAAGGCAGTGCAACTGAATTATTTGTTTACTTTTATTACCATATTGATGTTTACATTTTGTAGCTACGGTGATGTCCCGTGGTGGGAGAGGAGAGGTAAACGTTTCCCCGCGGTAGGACCACGGCAAATCAAAGAGACCCCGAGGATGGCAGAGGTCTGGGCCAGCCACCTTCACTGATTTTTCTGAAGCTTCTAATTTAGCTCACAAAGCAAAGCTGGCAAGGAAATTCTGGATGAGCTTCCCAGGCGAGGGTTGTAACGAGCATAAAATCAACCCGCATTAATCTCACCCTTTAATGATCTATGTATAGTAATCTAACATTGCTTTTTATTTCTCTTCTTCTGTCCTTGGATGGAGGCAGCCCGCTGGGCTCCCGCTTGCTCCGGCTTTCTGATAAATGTCAAGGCATCTTTTGGAGCCGGCACGTAGTTAGACAGCTAAGAAGTCACATATTTCCTCCAAGTCATCCTCTTTCCCAAGGATAGGGCTCCATGTTGAAGATAAAGCCCCGTGCACATTCTGCACAGAACAAACGCTATTAACCTGGAGGAAAGCTGACATTTCTGCAGGCTGCCGCAGTGTTGGTATTTTATTTGCTCCCCCTGGGGCCTGACCATATCCTGCCTCTTCCTCGTGATGTGCTCAGGTGAAGCTTGAATGCCGTGTACAGGTTTCCTAACAGGTTACGGAAGAAAGAGATTTCATTTAGAGACCGAGGATGGAGGGAGCGAGGAGCGCCTGCCACTGTAAATTGATTAGGACAGTGCATTTGCAGGCAGGACCCACAGTTGGGGCTTTCTCATCAGTTATGGGAAATGGTCGGGCAAATCATTTGGAAAAAAATACAAAAATCCACAACTCTCTCAGAGCCATTTATATATTATATTTTGCTTTCAACATCGAGAGAGAAAAATCATGTTTTAAGGCTTATTAAAATATTACCCATATAGATAGTTTTAAAAGATAATTTATATTAGCACTGGTGCGTAACCTTTTAAATTAATATTTCAGAACTGTGACAAGAGTTCAGTAATCCCTGGTAGTATATTATCTGACTGTTCCACTGAGAAATTAGCACTTACGGACCAAGGTATAAAATTGAAAAATCTAACCCATTTGGTAGTCTGTTCTCAGTTACTAGAGCCTTCTTAAACAGAAAGCCTATTAGTGTGAGAATTCTGATTTCTGGAATCAAATCTGCTTTAGGTCATTATGGAGTTTTATATAGAAAGGTCTGTGCTGCCTCACAACACTTTGAAGTCTTAAAAGTAGGCAGACTATTGATTTTTAGCAAGAGTTTTACTGCCCCAGACACTGAAGAACGATTCTCATGACTAAAATTTATAGGTTATTAAGGAGAAGAATGCAGGAAAAAGACTAGTTGGAAGATTCACAAAATTAGCTCATTTTGTTCGTTAGAATTCGCTTAGCACTTTTTCCTGAAATATAGATATATCTGAGTCTGGAAAGGGCTTCTTGGTTCCATGGTAAATTTATATAGATCAGAAATATACTGGAATCATATTTTAACCCACAAGGACACAATCACTTTTTGGAGGTTTGCAAAGAAAAAGCAGAGCGATTTTTTTTTTTTTTTTAAGAAGTCTAATTCGCCGAAAAGATCAGGGTTGGCAGATATGGCCACTGGCTGACTTTTTTCACCTGGGGAAAAACCTGTTCCGCCCAAACTAAGCAGATACATTACAGAAAGCTTTCTGTAGTTTAGGTGGGTATTCAATACGGTGCTTTGATTTGCAGCAATCAGATTTTGGGCTTCGGTTTAGAACGGAAACTTTGTGAACCCTTTGGGGGCTGGTACTGTGTCTCATGACCTTCAGAGGTAATGTGCAGATTATTGGAAAGGCAGTTCTGTGAAAGCAGTGGGTATATTCTTCATCACACCTGGGCTAAAAATATAAAACGTGTCTTATACCAGAGGTAGCCCCGTACAGAAGAAAGCACTGCATTAGGAAGATTAGAAGGGGCATCTTGTCTCAGCTCCATCACTGAGCTAATAGGACTCTGGACCCTCTGAGCCTCAGTTTCTTCATCTGTAAAACGGGAGCCATGACACCCAACATGCCTTCATCAAACACATCCTTGGACCGTAATCCAGCCTCTCCCATCCAGGGATTGCATATAGTGTGGGCTCAGCGACCAAGAAAGCACCAGCCCCACGGCACCTGTCCCCAGGAACTGAGGTGTGCTTGGTACTCAGCGCAGTAGAGGTGAGGATGAGATTGAATTGTCTGTATGAAAGTGCTTTTAAAAGTACATTGATGTAAGAACCTGAGCATGTAACAATTTCCAATTTAAAAATAGATGTTTGTATTCAATACCAGACACAGAGAAAATATTCCACAAATATTTGTTGTGTGAGTCAGTGAATTTATATATCTGAATTAATATTGTCTCCTTCAAAGTAGACCCCTGAAAGGTGCTGCTCATAGATCGCTGAGGATGTTTTCACATCAGTATTTTGTCCTCACACCTCCGGGTCTCTGCAACAGCTCACGAAGGGCTCTTGGCTTCTGCGTGTGCCTTTTCACAAGCCTGTCTCTTTACAGCTGCCAGACGGAGCTTCCCCAAGTGGAGGTCTGAGCAAGTGGTTCTGTTCCAGCAAGCAGGGGGGTGGGGTGTTGAAACCCCCAGATGGTGACAGCCCAGCCCTATCGAAATGAAGTCCCCACTCCTCAGCCTGGGACACCCGGCCCTGTATTTTCAGACTTCTGCCAACTCGCTAGTTTTCTCCTCAAATATGTTCTTCCCTCCAGGCCAGCTGGAGCTACTTGAATTTCCCAAAAGTGCCAATCCCTTTGTGGCCTCCAGCTTTCACACCTACTTGCCTTGTTGCCTGGCATGCTCTCTCTGAACCTGTTCTTCCTTTAAGAAGGGACTCAAATGCCACTTCCTCCCCCTGAACAACTTTGCATCCCCTCTTCCAACTAAGTCTGGGGTTCCCTGTCTCTCTCACTGACCACCTTACCATGTTGTACTGTAATTTTTTGGTTTCTGTGTCTGCCTCCTTGCTGGACTCTGAACTTCTTGAGAATAGGATTACTGGGCCCTCATTTCTCCCCCATCCTACCTCACCAGGAAACACACCATAGGCTCTCAGTAAACATTTGTTGGGTGGGTGGGTGGCCCAAGGAGTGGAGATAGGCAAGCTCCCAGTCCTGCCTTGTCACTTCTAGTGTATCCATCGTCAGGAGTGGAGGGCAGTGCAAAGAGATTGGGGACTGCATACCCTATTAAAATTGTGAGTAACCCTGGATTCTTTCTGCTCTGCATCTAGCAAAACTCCAAAGGTTTTGTAAAGACGAGAGAGTCTGGCTCTAGAACATTTAACCTGGTCCTGTCTTCCTAGGGGCTCTCAGAGCTGATGGTAGATAGGGCTAAAGTCTTGGAGTAGAACCTTAAGTAAAGGAAGGCACCCCGAATGGAGCTGTGGGGGATCGCACTGGATACAGGAGAAGGGAAGAGGAGAGATTACCAACTGGGGCACATAGCGATTGCGTGTGGGCCGGTCGAAATGCGATTTCCTTGCCACTCCTCCCTCTGCTTCTTCCCACACTGACACCTGCAGAGTGACCCTTTCCTGAGGTCTCTTCTTTAACTGTGAGCAAGACGGAGACAGTAGGCAGAGGCCTTCAGAACCTCAGTGACCGTGGGAGAGGGCATGTGAAACTGACAAACCCCTGGTCTGAGCAGCAGGGAAGTTCAAGGAAAGCCACGGCCAAGATGTACTTGGGTCTCAGCATCTGCCAGCAGTCACCATCATTCCAGCTGTGTGTGCACTGCTTTAGGAAGCCTAATAAATCTGGTGATTTAATTACACAAAATTACTTAATCAGAGAACTTTTTATACTACAAATTATTACTTTAATAAACCAGGGAGAATAAAGAAAAATTTCTTGAAATATCTTTGCCACATCGGTCTAGGCATCCATTTTCAATTTAATAACTAATAGCAGAGGAGATTGAAATAGATGTTATTACAGATTTTTACAAGGCAAAATATATTTAAGCAGGATCAGAAGGTTAATTAAAATTATGGTTGGGTCTTGTCATTACCCTGCCACTCTTTTTCTTCTGCACGGTTGCTCCGAGTTTAGCGTCTGTTTGATAAAAATGCTTAAAATGGAATCCTCATTTAAAAGAGAATTATACTCAGTATTATTTCTGAGCCTGATCTCATATACCTACGTCGGAAATAAATGCATAATTAACCCTTTTTCATGATAAATTAACATTCATTTTCCTAGGATTAGTAGGAAATAGCATAATACAGGGCAGGGTTTGCCTTCATTGGAACAGTCTCGGGGGACCTCTAACATTCTTAAAGGATTAGTGAAGCCTGTGATTCATTGTGTGTCTGTGTACAGGAGAATAGGATGCGGTTCCTGACTGGCAGGGAGAGAGGGTTTCCTAATTGACAGCTTTTACAGCTAAACGTAGAAAGATTAGCCTACAAGAACTGTGAGGATGACTTTGGAGCCCTAGCCAGGGTATGTTATCAAAAGGAAGTGTCCTGTGAATATTTAAAATTAAAAATGAATTCTCCCAGGACTTTCAGACAGCAAGTTACAGCAGCCGTTGAAATCAAGGTCCCTGGAGAACAGATAAGCTTTCAGGAGAAGCTCTTTGTCTGCTGCCTTCTCATCTAAACTCATAGGGGTTTCTTGCTTATCTGAGCCCAGTTTTATCAAGTGAGAATTTCGTATTTACATAAACAGTATAGTTTGTTTCATTTGATTTATTAAGATCGGGGTAGAAAAATCAGGGGGACTTTTGAAGAGCAGAATTCTGAGCCTCCCTGAGTCTGTAACTCAGACTTCCCAAAGCCTGATGAACAAAGATAAGTTGCAGTCAAATATGTATTGAGCTCCCCAAAGTCACGGGGTAGGGAGCCTGCATTTTAAGTGTCTAAGGGCTGGATGTCAGGGAAGGAGAGGGTGAATGTCACTCCTGCTACTGTGGTCCATAACAAATAGGGTATAGGATTCCTTTGATTTGGCCCAAAAGACAAGAGTTTGGAGGGCGGATGGAGCCACTGTCTGCAGAGCCGTTACCGTGTCCCGGTCATGTTCCAGGCATTGAATGTGAATTAGCTCAACAGAGAACTTTAAAGAGTGAGACACTTTTGAGCCATGTAACCCTTTCTTTTCAGTGCCACCTACCTAGTTCGATGCTTAAAAAAAAAAAAAAAGTTAAGGATTCTCCAGCTCTATTTATATTATCAGGACAGGCTCAGTGTTATGTTGTGAATGGCCCTGGTGACTTTCTCCCAGTCCTCACTTTAAAGGAAGCTTATTGGGGACCTTTGATGAGCAGGTGATTCAGGTCAGCTTTGTGGGAAGGAACTTTTTATTTCACTTTTTAGAGTTTAGATTACCGGAGAGTTTTTGGAAGGCAAAAGGAAGAACTATACTGGTCAAGCTAAGGAGGATTTGGGTGATCTCAGGGATGCTGGCTGAGTTTGTTAGCGATCTTGGAGTGAGTCCTGTGTCCTGAAGCGGAGGCAGGGTTCCACGGTGGCAAGGGCCAACCAGGGAAGGGGACTGGACGTGAAGTGACCAGGGGAAGGAGGCACAGCCAACGAATGGCGACCAGCCCCTGAGCCGGCAGCCCTGAAGCTGCCGCTCATTTCCCAGGGGCAAGGTACACTTAACTGCCCCATCTGGAACCCGTGTCTAAATACCACTTAGGGTTTTGTTTTCAAAGGGAAGCTATTGAAGTGCTCTGAAGTACTGAGAGATTGTTTACATAGCAGAGTCATTGTGGGTTTTATTTTTGAAAGAAAATCTGGTACGCATATAATCTGCATGCTGGATGTGGATGGCTTCAAGAAACAGTTGGATCAAATAAAAGTAATGATGAATAAAACAGTTCCAGCAGCAGCCAATACACATGAAAGATTCAACACTAGCCCCACATCTTCTGCCTGACAGACAATGGAAGGGAGGCTCTCGGGGGACCCTCGGAGAATTCCTTGCCCAGTCCCCACAAGCTTGCTCCGCCCCACCATTGGTCATAGGCTCCCAGAGGGGGCTTGGGTGTTTACTTCCACAGGCTAGCACCCACACACTTCCTTCAGAGGCCAGGACCAAGGGTGACACAACAGCAGGTAGACATTTGGGGAAGGAAATAGCTGACCCAAAAGGACATTGGGCCAGGGCCACCCAGTGTGGGAACCGGTTACACATGCTGTGGAAACGTGTGCTTTGGCCCTATTAAAAACTTCAGGTTTTCTCCTGCCTCGTCCTCAGTCTTCTCCTGAGACCTGTGTAAATGGTAACATGGCTGGGTGCACTGACACCCAGCGTCCTCCAGAAGGCAAGCCTCAGGAGGGCAGGAATTTTCACTTTGTCTGTTAAACTCTGCCGTATTCCAAGTGCCTGGGAGAGTTCCTCATGCTTAGTAAATAAATGTTTATTGACAGTTGAACTTGCCTGTCTAACCTAAAAAAAAAAAAAATCCATGAGGTTTTTGATGATTAATTCTTAATAAGAATTAAGAATTTCATGAATCAGGACTGAATTTTGCCCCTGACCTGAAGCTTAACTCTCATGGGTATTTCGTAGTAGAGTCTATATCAGGATTTGGGATGTAAAACAGGCTTCCTCTAAGTGTGGCCTGATCACTTAGGATGTTGGATAAAAATGCAGATTCTTGGAATCTACTTTAGATTCAGTACCTCAGATGATCTGAAACCTGGGATTCTCCATTTTAAACTCAGGCTGTCTGGATGGATTGTTCTGCTCGGTAAAGACAGAGCGTGGTCTTCCAGTGGTGCCAAATGAGAGTCTAACAAAGAAACTGGGAAGAAAAAAGATGACTTTGGTCACAACTGATTTTAAAATGAACTCATTCAGCATTCAGCAGGTGTCACGTACCAGGCATTGGGCCAAACGCAGAGGGATTTGAAGAGGATTGAGATAGTTTCTATCCAAAACAAATTTAGGATCTGGCCGGGGAGAGATGACAGGAGGAGAGATAACATGACAGAGAGAGTAAGAGGGTACATCAGATAAAGCACTACAGTCGTTCAGGGGAGAGAAGGACAGAGGGGAGCAAAGGAAGGGCCTCATGGAGCTGGACCTGCGACGATCTGTAGGCGTCCCAGTTGGTGATGGTGGGGAGGGCAAACTCAAGTTCGAGGGATTTCTTGGCCAAAGTATTGATACGGGAATGGCTTGAAGAGCAATTGGCAAATTAGGAAAACCTTGAAAGGCTGATGTCAGGGAGGGAGAGTCCATGAAGAAGTATAAAGCTGACCATCTTCTGCCAATTGAAGGTTAAAGAAAATAAGGTCTGAGAAAGTGCTGTTGGACTTGAGGTTAAGGGGATCATTGGGATCCTCCAGGGGAGGAAATTCCATGGTGGCTTTTGGTGAAAGTAGAGTTTAAGGCTGATGAGGAGAGGAGGACTGGGGTGGAAGCTCTTCTCTTCCTGACTCTAGGGTGTGACGGTGGGGAGTCCACAGTAGACGACAATTTGCGGAGCGGTGGGAGCGTGTTTATGGAGAAGGAGGCCTGGATATATTTATGTTCAGAGAGGACCATGTAGAGAGAGAGTTTTATTAAAGATGCAAGAAAGACGTGAAGTGGCTTCACAGAACGAGTATGGTTCTGGGAGCATTTGTGTAGTGAGTGTAAATAGGTACGAGGCCCTCTGTCTCTCTTTATCTATCTCTCGTGTGTGTGTGTGTGTGTGTGTGTGTGTGTGTGTATGTGTGAAAAAGAAAGAGAGATTGACACCAAGATTAAGGCAGTGTTGGAGACTTCAACATGTCCACAGTGAGCTCCAGAATTGTTTCCTGGGCTGGGAGAGTACCAGTAATCCAGCAGACTTCTCCTGGTTAGAAGTGATTTGGGAATCAAGGAAAGTACCATTAATGACCATGGTTGGATAGCTGATCTGCATTACCATGTGAGGGAGCAGAAAGTACAATTTCATTTGACTTACAATCTGGCACTGTGATTGAGTCAGTGTCTCCCTCTTGGGATATCCTCAGTGTTATAAGGTAAAAAATGGACCAAACGTTTCAGGAGTATGTAAAGTAATTTCTTTTTTTAAATTTTTTTAAATTTTTAAAAAAGATTTTATTTATTTATTTGACAGAGATAGAGACAGCCAGTGAGAGAGGGAACACAAGCAGGGGGAGTGGGAGAGGAAGAAGCAGGCTCATAGCAGAAGAGCCTGATGTGGGGCTCGATCCCATAACGCCAGGATCACGCCCTGAGCCGAAGGCAGATGCTTAACTGCTGTGCCACCCAGGCGCCCCTGTAAAGTAATTTCTTAACCATGGTAGCAGGAGAAGGGTAGATGAGTGATAAAAACAAATACTGTGCAACACAGAATCACCATATGTCTGCGATTTTTGAGCATTCTTGGATAGTTTTGGGACTAGGAGGTGTTGGAGGCAGGTCAAGATACTCAAGATAGTACCACCAAAGAAACTTAGACTCTCATTTATTCAAAACACCTCAGACTCAGAGATTTCAGGATGAAAAGTTCTTAAAAGCTTGGCATTTCCAGAGAAGACAAAATCTGAAGGACAGTTATAAAATTCAATATCATGTTATTAAGAACTGTCTGTCCCTTGCAAGGCAGAATGAGAAAGTACAATATTGGAAAGTAACGCTAGTAACATACTTAAAAAAAACAACAGTTTTTACAAGAAACTTAAAAAAATTTGTACAAATGGTTTCATGAGTTAGGAACAAAATGCACCTTTCCGACAGTGGTCATCGGAAAGAAAATGAGAGCTGGTTTCAGAGGGAGGGCAGGGTCTGGTCGGGCTTAATGTCTGCGAAAGGTAACACTGGGTTGCTACTGTTTGAAAGTGAAGTAAAGATCTTATTTTTCAAGTGCAAATCGTGTTTGACTTTAATAGTATGAATTCTGTCAAGTAGTCCATAGAATAAATTTGCACACAGTTTAACATAACACGAGTACATTAAATAGGATTTGGCATTAAAAGACCCAACACCAAATGGGAATCCGAAAATGAATGCCCACATTCTCCCCAGAAGACCATTCACCCTGAGGCCTTGGGCATTAATTTAACTGAATGAGGAAGCCACTGGGGCAGCTGTCGGGCGCTTATTTGATTTGTGAATAAACAATGCCTTCATTTTAAATGCTGTTCACTCTTCCCCAAACCAAAGCAGAACCAAGAGCACAAAAGAGACTAATTGGTTACACAAAAACTCCTGAAAAACAAAACAATCTGAGATTTTTGGGGTCAGCAGTGGATTTTTATTTAAAGGAAAATGTGGAACACAGGTGTTGCTGATTTTTAAGCCGGTGAATGGTACTAAGCCCCAGGTTGTGTCTTGCTGTTAATTGATACAGTGCATTCAGACATCCAGTAATGAGGAGTTGGGGTATGACAGGCTATCTGGTAGAGTCTGATCTTTGGGCTCGTCAGCCTGAATTAGCCAGCATTCTGTCTGTGGCCTACAGGACCACGATGACAAGAAAGGCTGAGAAGAGTGGTGTGTACTTTGTTGATCCCCCCAGGGGAAGTGAGAGGCCGGGTTCTCCTGACCTGGTGTTGTGGCAGACCTCTTCAAGAGTAGGAATGGTGTCCCCTGAAAAGAAGCACCGGGGGTTCAGTGAGCACATTTATGGATTTGTCTACAACAAGGACTTCTTGACATTACACAAGGTCTAGTGGCATTCGATGTGCACCATCTCCCTGGTGCTGGAAAGACAGATTAAACTTGAGGACACAGACCCTTGGGGGTTCACATGAATTAGAATCCCTAAATGAGTAGGGCCACATGGAGGAAATCGGTGACCAGTGTTTGAGAAGAGTGTGAGATTGTGGCCCATCTAGATCCCCCCCCATAACCATAAAGACCATTGGTCTTTACTGGGGGCCATGGGCTTTGGGCTCTGTAGACCTGGTTTAGGCCGGGGCAGCCAGGCAGCAGAGCCTGGGGGAAGGGAGGTCTCATGGGAGAGGTGAAGGCATGTTTCCAAGGAGCAAATTGTATTTATTCATGAATTCGCATGAATTTCAAGATGCTGCTTAGAGTGTGCACTTAGCAACGACAACCCAAGATGAAATGGGCCTTGAAGGCACCATAGTGACACTGGGAATCTGGGTCTGTGGATAAATTGTTTTGCAACAATATCTTCAATGTGTTGAGAACAAATAGGTTGTCTGTGGTGTGGTTTGGCCTCAGGTGTTTCTCATGCAAGTACCTGGCATGTGGACACCTAGGGAACCCTGGTTCCAAACCAGGGCAGTTGGTAGGGATAGAAATGAGGAAGAAAATGTTAGCATGAGTGCCCATGAGTCCTTTTCCTCCCCAAATCATATGTGTTAATGGAGCATGGGGTTATGCCCTACTCATAGATTTTTATGGTATTTTCTTTCGTAAAGAGCCAGTGGATAACTAGAGGTGTTTAGTGACCTTCTTTATGAGCGGGTTCCTCTTATGGGTCGTTACATTGATTTTCCTCATCTAGGCCTGGGGAGATTAAGAGCGGGGTGCTTGGCCTTTCCCACACTGTGGATCAGGGGTTGCCTGCCGGCAGCAGCACATGACATTAGAATGGCCAGCAGCCTTGTGACCGTGACAGTGAGGAGGTGGCTGTCTCTACCCATCCTCCTGCTCTCTGTGCAGGTATATTTGCTTTTCATAAGACAGGAGAGCCAGACCCCAAATCTGTCTTTATAGGTCTGGTCACATTGTCTGTCCCACAAAGGCATGCACAGCCCTTGAAAGGAAATCTTCTCTAAGTCAGTCTTTCTGTAAACAATTGAGATGTGATTTACATACCATAGACTTCACCCTTTAAAGTGCTTTTAGTATATTCACAAGTTTGTGCAGCCATCTTTTGAACAATGGAATAATTGTCTTTTTAAAAATCTATTTTGATAATCGAAAGTTTTCACCATGGGACTTTTGCTTTCTTGTGAGCTTCATCCATTAAGTGAAGTGCCCTTGGTTGTGTGTGTGTGTGTGTGTGCACACACACTCTCCAGAGCCTCTGCACATGAATTTCTTGGGAATGGATTCTGAGGCCTACCACATGAGCTTGGCAAGGGAGCACAGAGCCAGCTGAGCTTGGGAAGTCCTGCTCAGGAAGCCAGCATCGCTGGGAGGCCATCTGGGCTGCCCCAGCTTCCTAGCCACCTCCTGACCACGATTAACACAGTGCTCTGGCTGGCAGGGAAATATATGCCCTGAGCTCTGAAACTAGAGTTCATGCAAATCTCGGAGGATCTCTGATCTCTGGCCTCATTCTACTTAAACCTCAGGTCCCTGCTTTTCTCTGCCTTGACCTCTCCTACTCAGGTCCGTGATATGGGCCAGACTAGGCCTAGATGCATAGACTCCGGGTCAAACTACTGCTGGGTAACCAGTCTTGGCACCTTTGGATTCTGGGAGAGCTGGTAAACCATGATATGGTCAGCACTTGGGATTATCCCAAAAAACAAGTCAGGAAAGATAATCCTGCTCAGAAACCTTGAGCTTGAGAAGGAACTGGTAAGCAGGGAATAATTTAGAAAATTAGCCCCTTCTCAGCCAGGTGTTCTGATCTGAGGTTGTGGCCTAACATAATTCTAAATGTTTTAAGTGGCCTTAAATACTGCTTCTTATTTGAATAGGGTCAAATGACCCATTTGCAGATTGACCTATAGTTTTTTGCACAATAGTAGTAAAATGGTACCTAGGGTGTACATTTCCATGGCATGTTTATAATCAATTTCCTTTCTGATGTAAGAAGTTTCCATGTTCTTTTTATTACAGAAATGCCATTTTTTCCAAATTGGTTCTTGTTGCACATGGTGGGATTCATCATAAATGAGAATCAGCATGTTTGGGAATTGGAAGGTGAGGGTCTTAGATTGAGAATAAGCACGGCAAACAGCACCTCAGATGCTGTGAGTCAGGGTGGAAGCAGAAGGCAGAACTATCCTTCCAGTGACCACACTGAAGAAAGCCCATAGTTTTAGAAGGTAATGGATAGTGTGTTTCCTGGTGGAACTTTTCCCAAACTGTGCTTAGAGATGCAAATACCACCTTCCCTTTCATCCGGTTAGTCTCGTGGCTCCACGACTCACGTCTCATCTCCAAGTTGTCATCATGGCTCCTATGCCTCTGAATTCTGCCTCCAAGGCCCATTGTCCAGCCTGGAAGCTATCCTGCGTCTCTGGTTACCTGTGGCATCTAGCCCAGAATTCTCCTGAGAAGGAGACATGAGTCCCAGGTGTGCCCTGGTTTCTACTCTTGCATGGATTTCCTTTGAGGAGGTAAGCAGTAAATTAAGATCCTTTAACCAAAGATTTAATAATGCATTGTGGTTATTGACAGGTGTCCTCCTTTCTGAGCAGTTCAGGAACCCACCCTGGCTTGCGTAGAATTTAATGTGGCATGGGAATGGATATTCAGATCTATTCATGGCTGTGTGCCTGGTGGTCCCCGCCACTTGGGGGTTGTCTAAATGCATGATTTGTTAAAGGCAATACATCCTTTTGTGAAACTTTATTGCCCATTAATTGGTCATTGATCTCCAGCCCATTTAGGACGGTTATTCTTACAGATAATTGTATGCCTTTGTCATGTTGTATAACACTGGATCTTAGTTTATTGCTTGTGGATTATGGTTTCATCCCAGGCACTTGAATGATGTCTAATGATTTCTTACTGACATTCATCTAGCAAATATTCCTTGAGCATCTACTGTGAGTGAGATGAAACGCCAAGCACGTGATACACGGAGATGGATAAATTATGTTTGCTGCCTGCCAGGCATTTTCTGACTGTTTGAGGGAAGAAGAGCTCCACCCAAATAACTATTGTAAGAAAAGCGCTCATAAGCACCCTTCTTCTGTCGTGTTGGTCGGAATGTAAAATGGTTAACAGCAGTTTGGAAGAGTCCTTTGACAATATCTTTTAAAGTTAAAAATATCTTTTCCTTCGATCCTGCAATCCTCTTTCGAGGAATTTAGTGTCTGAACATGTGGTGCTCAAAGACATAAATTCCAGAATGTTTATCACAACATGACTTGTAACAACAAGTAATAAAAGCCGTAAGAAAAAACCAAAAGCCTTTTATGTCCAGCAGTGGGGGTGCTGAGGAATAAGTGACAGTTCTTACAAGGGGCAGAACGAAGTCGATCGCATGGATGAGGCAGTTCTGTGTGTTGTCCGGGAAACATACCCCTGGTAGACGGGTTAGTGGGAAAAAAAATAAAAAGTAAGTTCCACATGATGCTGTTTTTGTAAAGAAAACAAATTCTTATGTTGGAATCTTTATGGATTAGTTATGGGTGGGAGATGAGATTAATTACCTATTTAGGTGATTGGTAAGTTGCAGAATTATTGGCCACCTTCACTTTTTCTTTTCTGATTTGACCTAAGAGCAGCTCCGGTGGGTGGAAGGAGGGGAGAGGATGCACTGTCCCCTGGGCCCCTCTGTGTGTGGTCTCCGGTGGCCCTTGTGCCATGGTGGTGGGGGGGCACCTGGAGCTCAGCAGAGCGGGCTTTCCACCCCAGCCTCCCCTGCAACCACAGTCTCTCACTTCACTTGTCTGAGGAGGGGCGTGAAGCCAACAATAGCAGCGCAGTGTGTAGTGTGAGTTCAGGGCGCATCCTGCTGGGGAGCCCTCCACACCCCCAGGCAGACCTAGGGCCTGGGCAACATGGCGCTTCATACCCTAAAAGGAGCCCCTTCCCGTGGGGAAGCTTCTCCGGACACAGGGCTCTGCACTTCCCCTGTTCTGTGTCTCATTCTATGAAGAATAGTGGGAAACCTAGGATAGATAGCACTTGGTGTCATCTGATTGGGGGTCCACCACACAGGAGCCTGGAAAGTTCAGTGATGAGATGTGCCTGGAGGAGAAGGACTGGGAATGGGACACAGGACACAGGGACAAGTGGAGGAAAGAGAGGGGAAAAAAAAGAAATATGCTCATCTTCCTTCAGACCTGGGTGGCCCAAGTTGATTTGACTGAGGAAAGCTTCATCACGTGACCCTTCCACCCAGTTCTGAGGAACACACTTGGGAAAGGCTGAGTCAGAAGTTCCATGGGGCTGGAACATGATGGCGAGAGTGGGGTTCCTTGGGGCCGGGTCAGAAGGTAACTAGGAACCCTGATTTTAGCGACTCTGATGTCGTGAAAGAGACGGGTTTGTTTTTCCTCTGCCATTTTGACCTCTGTTTACTGATTTGGGTTCATAGCTGCATCATCCATATTTGAATGCAGTCAGGATACCTGTTAGCATTTTTGTGATGTAGCTGTATCACCCCTCCATGTCTCACGGTGTGACAGTGCACTGATTTCTTCAGGTACGGAGTTCTGCGGCAGACGATGGGCAGCCCCTGTGTTTGGTGGCATTTAGGGGTGTAGTGTGTCTACTTGTTTAGAAGAACCACCTGAACTGCTCATGGGGGCCAAGACTGCATCAGCATGGGGCCTTGAGCACTGTTGCAGAGCTTCGCCTCCTTGGGCCCCTCCGTATGAGCTTGCCCCTGGGAACCAAGTGCTACCAAGGGTAGCCCCCTAGGCTCTGGGCTTAGCCTTTCTGAAGAAGACCTCGTTGTTTGGCCTTCTCTGAGTGCTCCCTGGGGAAAGAGGGAGCAGATCTCTCTACCCTTTCTTGTTTGGGTGGTCCCCAGTGTCCTGCTGAGCACTGGCTAGACACCACTGTCCTCCTGCTGATTCTGTCCTCCCAGCATGCTGGTCTCTCCTCTGGAATAATGCTCTCTCTTCCAGCAACAGGCCTCACTCCAGGCCCTTAAGCCCCACTCTTGCCTTGCACTGGAAGCCCAGAGTTCAACTCCAGTTTCCATAGAGCTCTTCTTTGGGCCTGCAGAGTTTTCTCATGAATAATGAATAAAATGGAGAGAAAACCACCTTTTTGCCCACCATCCAAGCTTTTTACCTGAATCATTCATTCATTCATTCAACAAATATCTTTCCAGCCTGGCACCCTACCCATCCTTGGTTCTCAGCCCTCATAGAGTTTACAGTCCAGAAATCTGGTCACAGAATTTCTGAATGTACTTGGTGATCACTGTCACAAGGGAAATTTTCCATCATGGGGTAACTCTCACTACCTTGCTTTCTGGCAGCATACTGATCAGGAATAGTGATACCACCTTCCAGCCCCATGACCATTTACTCTTTGTGGAGTAAATCTTACTGCCTGCACTGGTTTTGGTGGTGGTGTGGGGGGAGTGGATCTGATAGTAATTCTACAGGGACAGTCCCTGATGAAGTGGGAATGACACAGGGCTCATTAGTGGGAGTAACCCTTCTTCTTACCGAGGTTTTCAGACCTGCCAAGCTCACTAGGTAAGGAAAGAAATGCTCTTGTCTGTTCAGATTGCTGTGTTTGTGAAAAGCCAGGGGAACTTCAGAGCATATCCGAGTTGCCCTACATCACCACCCCTGAGATTCAAGGCAGGAAACTGGACCGTGGAAGTCTGCCCATTCATTCATTCCTCTATCAGGCCATCACCTGTTGTATACGGTGCTGGGGATATAAAGCTTACTAAGGTAGTTCTGTAGTAAAGAACTCTCAATTTAGCAAGACAGAGGCATGAACAGATACCATGACAAGTGTCATTGGCCCTGTGAGGGTGTGGCAGGGCTGGGAGGAGGAGAAGCCTCATTGGAGGAGAAGGCAAGATGATGGGAGTCAGCAGGGAAGACTTTTCTTCAAGGACATGTAGGAAATGACCAGGAGGACAAGGAGGTGCTCGAGGCATGGAGGTAGCATGTTCAGAAGAATGAAAGCTTAGGTGAGCGGAATTCTCAGTTCTGGGGCGAGTGGCGAGTACGGTGGTGCTTCCCATCGCCGGGAGGGCTGGTGTGCTGGAAATTCCCCAGGAGGCAAGTGCAAACAGCATGTCTGCCCCTCCCGGACATTGGATACGCAGATCTAGCGGCTTTTGGAGTATTAGACCTTCAGAAGTAGTCACTAAAACCCTACTTTTATCCACATGGGGTGCAGTTGGCATCCGGGTCAACTAGCAGCATCTCTTCAGTAAAAGACTTCCAAGTGTTCTCCATCTAGACTTCACTGGCCACACACCAGTGGCTCCTGGAGAGCTAATGCCAGAGGACATGGTTGAATTAACCTCTCCTTTACTTGTTTCATGTTTGAAAGGGCTTGCTCACTGAGTTCCCACCTTGTTCTTCCTACCTGGGCGAGCACCATGGGTTGCCGTGGGAGCCCATTGTTTTGTGACAGGGCGAAGAGAGTTCTGCTCCTGAACGCTGCAAAGGAGTGATGGGGCAGTTGAGTAACTGGTTATAATTCGCCGGCATTGGCTATGTTTCATTTATAAATGAGGGCCCTCCCCTCCTCCAGCACGCTGGAGGAGGAGATAATGAACCCTCCCCTGGTTTGGTAACAGAATGGGTACAACTCACATTAAAGAACAAAAGGGAAACAGTGTAAAAAGGCTGCAACGAAATACCATCTCTAATTGGGTTTTCCTTCCACAATAGCACAGATTAAATGCAGAGTATCAACTTAACCTTTCCATTTGCTGCCTTTGTCAGCCAAAAACAGATGGTTAACATAATTTATATTTTTGTTCTTATTGTAGTTCTTAGCCGTTTAATTGGAATCGGATTATCAAACTGTTTTGTAAACAACCTGGAATTGAGGTGTTTGTTTTATCACTGAATAAAATAAATAAAGAATAGGTCAGGAGGGGATACATGCTCGACTGAACCAGAAAAAAAAAACACTGCATGGGAGACTTGGGGGGCAAGACAGATTTTTGAAACGGTTTTAGCTGTATTCCAGCCTTTGGGCCAGCACACACAGTTCTTTGCACAGGGAAGGTAAAGTCGTGTAAATATCATTTATCCTTTGAATGAAACATGCAAAATAAAATTCTGGGTATAAATTCTTCAGAAACCTGAGGAAAATCATTTAAACCCTTAACTTAATTTGAAATTACGCCTAATGACCTGTAATTTCCTCCTTTTGAAATGGTCCCATTACATTAATCAGATTGATATAGTGGTGATAGATTATTCTCATTAAAAGGAATATTCTTTTGTTGTCCTTGCCGATCTACCATCTAGAATCTCGGACTCGGAGGAGTTCAGGAAGCTATGGCTCCATCCCCTGTTCTGAGGGGCGCATTTCGTCTGGCTGGGTTGATGTGGAGCCCTGCATTTCTCCCTTCGGTGGCTAAGTGGAAATAGTCTCATTCAGTACCTGCTTCAGCTAGAACTGATTGGCTGGGGCGACTCAGGCCTGTGTGGCATGGTAACCTTCTTTCTTTTCTAGCATTTTCTAGCGGGTGTGCTGGAGAGCCTGTTCTGACAGAGGACTTCTCCCTTTCCAACTGGCCAGATTCATAAACCAGAGTCGGTCTTTACAACCATCTATTTTTTACCAAGTCATAAACCTCGATGGCTCTGGCTCTGCCTATAGTTCCAGCATGCGTCTAGCGTGATGATTTTGTGGCACAAAAGCCGGGCTGTTTTTACACCCTGACAGCCAAACTTTCAATTTTTCATGAGGTGCTAGAGGAATAATTGTGCTTTCCGGCATTTTCCTCAGCACATTGCTTTCAGAGCTTTGCCTCTGTTAACCATCTTTCCCTGAACCTGACCGTGCTTGAAGGATAAACGTTGCTCAGGAAATCAGTGAATTTGGGGGTGAAACGTAAAATCATATTTTATAATTTTGTATTCCATTAATGTTTTATCAGTGTCTGGGCTCTAGAAGAAAAGCCTTTGTTTTCATCAGGGCTCTTTCTAGATGCTTGCAGGTGACTTGGAACAAATCACTCTCATTCTGGGGCTGCCTCTCAGCACCCCGTGAGCGAAAGAAAGGCAGGTGACAGGTGGCGTCTGTTGCTTGCCTCTTCCCTTCCTCCATTAGAGGATGGAAGATGTAGAGGGACAGTCTGTATTTGGAACCGTACTGTGTTTAGAACAGCACCACCAATTCTTAAAAAGGCATGGGAGCCCAAGAACGTGAATTTAATCCATTTTGCTCTGCCAGTCATCAGCTTTGTGACCTTGAGCAAGTTACTCCACCTGCTTTAAATCTATTTCTGTAGCTTTAATATGGGAATAATGACACATTTCTCATAGGATCACCATGAGGATTAGATGACACACAGTTCTTGACACTTAAGAGTTCTGAGACGCTATCAACAATATTGCTTTAAATGGGGCTGAGAATGACAAGTGTTTTCAGCTTTACTCTATCCGGTATATAAACATCCACTCTGGAAAACAGCTAAGATCCTGGCGGTTAATTGTGTCCCTCAGGATGCTTCCCTTTTCTGAAGAACTGGCAGTGACTTTGTTGTAGGGTCTCTCCTGACTAGTCCCTATTTAATAATAATAACCAGTAGAGATTAGCCTGGGTAGCTAAGGGAGAGAGGCCCAGGGACGTCAAAGCTGGTGGGCCACTGGTCTTATCCATGGGCCGATCTCCTCTCTCCTCTGCACCAGCCCGGGGCCTGGCATATAGTTGGTGCTCAATCAGTTCTTGTGATGAAGGTGCTCAGAGTCACTCTGGAGAAGTTAACTTTAAAGTTGACTTTTTTATTGACGTTAATGTCTTAGTGAACAGACCATACAAACTGTACAGCCCGGTGCAGTTTTACCAAGTGAACACAGCCACTTAAGCGCCACCCAGTGGAGAAAGGGGGCATCGCCAGGGCCCAAAAGCCCTGTCCTCACCCTCCCTCATCACCACCCACCTCAAAGGAGCCACCTTTCCAGCTCCTGTCAGCATGGATTAGGTTTGCCCATTTGAATGTTACGTAAATGGAGTGATATCAAATGTGCCTTTTGAGATTGGCTTCTTTTGCTCAACATCATTACACTCATCCACATTGTTACATGTAGCAACTCCTCGTTTTCATTGCCGTCTAATATTCTGTCCTGTGACGACATCACGGTTTATCTGTCCTATAGTCATAAGACATTTGCTCACATCCCATTTGGTGCTATTGAATAACGCTGCAATGAAAATTCTTGTAGGCTTCTTTTGGGGAATTCATGTGCACACTTCTGTTGAGTAAAACTGCTCGGTCATAAGAGAATGCTTCTATTCAGCTTTAGTACAATCAGTTTATTTTTCCAAAGTGTTTGTACCAATTGACACTCTTACTAGCACACTGTAAAAGTACTAGAAACTCCATATTCTCAGGCATGCATTTTTTGTTTTGTTTTTTAATTTTGTCCCTTCATTGTAGTCATTTGGTGGGTGTGTAGTGGTTTTCTTTTCACATTTCCCTGATGACTAATGATGTTAAGTGCTTTTCCATATATTTTTATTTTTATTTTTTTTGACCATTTGAAGGTCCTCTTTTGTGAATTGAATGTTTGAGTACTTGGCCCATTTTTCCGCTCCGTTGTTTGTCTTTTTGATTGATTTGTTGAGTGCTTATAAAATCAGGATGCAAGTCTTTGTCAGAAATGTATTGCAAATATCTCTTCCCACACTGTAGATTGCCTTTCATTTTTGAAATGGTATCATTGGATGAACAGAAATTGTTTATTTAATGTAGTCCAACTTATCAGTTTCCCCTCATGGTAAATATTCTTTGTGCTTTGTTTTAGAAATCTTTGCCTTTCTCAGGTCTTTACTATATTTTCCTATTTTCTAGAAGCTTTACTATTTACTTTCACAGTTTGTGGCATCACTGCTTGCGAAAGAGCTCTCCAGTAAATGGAAAGCTATCCAACATGATGTTCTAAAGCAATGGATGCTCAATGTCCAAAGCTGGAGATAACACCCGACCTGGCAGGAACTCTGGCATTGTTCGGGTGGGATGCCTTTGATAAAGCCCTGCTGCTCTGCAAAGGGCCTAACCCTGACCAGGTGGCCCTGGGAACCTTCTTACTTTTCACAGGTGCCCTAGTCCTCATCCATACAAGCCGATTCCTGCTCCAGGAATTCCAGAAAGATGTAGTAAGGGAGGAGGCGTAGTGACACACTAGCCGTGGGGGCTCTGGGAAGGCTTCACGCTTTGTTTAGCATTCCCCTTGCTCTCCCTGTCTCTGCATCTTTCGAAAACCTTTGTGTCCAACTTCTAAACCTGCTCTCCTGACTCAGGAGCTCCATAGATTACTGCCTTGTAGTGTTAACCAAATCACTTTACTGTCCTGAGTCTGTTTTGATCTGTAAAATTGGGACAATAAAGAGGATCATGTAGAGTATTTATTTGTTGTATGTCTGGATGGATAGATGGATGGGTGGATGGATGGATGGATGGATGGATGTCTGGATGGATGTCTGGATGGATAGATGGATGGATGGATGGATGGATGGATGGATGGATGGATGTCTGGATGGATAGATGGATGGGTGGATGGATGGATGGATGGATGGATGGATGGATGTCTGGATGGATGGTTGGATGGTTGGATGGATGGATGGTTGGTTGGACGGATGGACAGACGGACGAATGGTTGGATCGATGGATGGTTGATTGATGGTGCCGACCATTAAATGAGACTAGGTTTATAGTGTGCTAAGTCCAGTGTTGATGCGCAACTAAGGGCTCAATAAAAGGACTAGTCTTCTACTCCCTTCCTAACAAACAATAATTACTTGCTGAATAATAAAAAAAGTCATCAGCTTAGCAAATCTAGTGCAACAGATATTAAAATAAGTCTAAATTATGTTAAAAAGTCCACAGCACAGCTTTGCTTCACAGTTATGGTAGCAAGCAGGTGTGATTTTGTAACATCCCCCAAATAAATAAATACCTAAAAGACATTGTCTTAAAATGTTTCAATTGGAATATAGCTGCCTGCTGCTGAGTGGGTGAATATGCTGCTAGAGAGGTGCCTTTTGCTGTTTTTAAACGGTGATCGCAAAGACGACGTTGTGTGATGGCACCATGTAGGGTACTGAATTATCTTGCTAGCCCTCCAACCGGTATTCCTGCTTCCTCTCTGCTCACCTTACTCCACCACGCCCTCCATGCTCCACCCAGCAGACGTGAATGGAATCATGCCACTTCTTGACTTGGAGCCTTCAGTGATTTCCCGTTGCACTTCAAATAATATTCAAGCTTATTCATGCTTATGAATCTGTGCATCCCTGACCCTTGCCAACTTGTCTGACCTCATTTCTTACCACTGGCCCTCTCACACCCTGCTCCAGACACAAAAACCTTATCCCTGGTGTCTCCCAAAATCACAGAGATTTTCCTGGTCCCAGATCTTCTCTCACCTACTGGGAGGGCTCTTCCCTGACTTCTTTCCCTAAATCAGGTGGCAGATTCCTCATCATACTTTGAAATTATTCCCTCCTTAATACATATCTTTTTTATTTATTTTTCTGCTTTGCTTTTCTCTCTCACTGGAATCTAAACCTTAGTTTACTTCTAGAACACGGTAGATGCTCGATAACCAGTTAAATAAATGAATCACCATTTGTTATTGGCCTGTGCCCATCCAAGATTTTAAGATTGCCAGCCTTCCAGGTCTTCATCACGGATAAACCGTCCTGCATCCTACCCTCACGAACGATCGAGCTCAGTTCTCTGCCCTCTTCAGTGTCATTCACAAATCCCAGGTGGGCTCTTCTTTCCATCTTGCCAGAGGAGCTTACAGCCTCTCACCTCCTTAGCAAGTCCATCGCTACCATTCAAAAGTATCTCCTTAAATATCATTTTATCCAGTAACAAAAGCTACTACTCTAATCCCATATTAGTGATCATCAGCTGTCTCTCCCACAAGAAGGAATTAGCGGTTGTGACGTACTGGGTTCCCCCTCCTTGTTTGGCCTTGTGACAGGTGCACATGTGTTCCTAGCATCCCTGCCAGGGGAAGGGCTTCCTGTGTCATCCGCTCAGGAACATAAACTACAAAGGGTCCTCTTGGAATGGTTTGTAGTCAGTGGTCTCTTGGTTGGGGAAAACAGAAATCGACTCAACTTGCTTAACTCACAGAGGAGAATAAGAACCCAGGTGTATTTCATGGAAACCCAGCAGCAAAAACTTGTCCAGGTCTTCTAAGGGGCCTTGCCTTGATACCTAGTCCTGATTTAAGCAGTCAGTGGAGAGTAATGACACCAGATTTCTTCAAGGCAGTGTTTGATCCAGATGGTGACGCCTTGGTTTAATCAGATGTGGCTGGGGCAGGGGACACTAGAGAGATGCTCCTTGAATATTGAAACCGTTCTTTGGGAGGTGTGATCTGTGCAGATATCCAGGAGACACCTACTGTGGAACCCCTCAGAAGCATTTCCAGATCACACATCAGGCAGGAACACCAGCAGGAAAGGCTGGCCAGCCCTGATCTGGGAAGGTTCCTAAAGGAAGTGCAGTATAGCCAGGGTTTTCCTAAGAAGAGCAATGGGACAGCAAAGGAGGTTGTAAGAAGCTCACTCACCAGATGGAAAGAGGAGGAGCCATGCAAACTCTGAATACACTACTGAGAAGATCGGGAGTCTGGTGGGCTGGAAGGGGAGGAGCAACTAGGTTTTCAGGGATGCAGTGGATCCAGAGGGCAGGGATCTGCCTGAATTCAAATCCCTGCCACAACACTTAGTCTTTCTGGGCCTCCATTTCCTCATTTTTAAAATGGGGAGAACAGAGTAAACTAATGCATGTAGAATGCTTAGCCGATACCATGCTAGACACGTAGTGAACCCCCAGTAAATATTGACTAACATAACCATTAATCTCCGGAAGGTCATTCTTGGTGTGCTTGAAACATGTTACGAGGGAGTCTCTCTCAACCCTTCGGGCCCTGAGTTCAAGCTTTAAAATGGTAGTGGTTTTGTTTTTAACGATAAAGAAGGATGGTTTGATAAATAGTAAACCACAACCTTACCCTACCCAGCCTGAAGGATTAAAGGACTGATTCTTGGGGCGCCTGGGTGGCACAGCGGTTAAGCGTCTGCCTTTGGCTCAGGGTGTGATCCCGGCGTTATGGGATCAAGCCCCACATCAGGCTCCTCCGCTATGAGCCTGCTTCTTCCTCCCATTCCCCCTGCTTGTGTTCCCTCTCTCGCTGGCTGTCTCTATCTCTGCCGAATAAATAAATAAAATCTTTAAAAAAAAAAAATAAATAAATAAAGGACTGATTCTTGTCTTTACGTAACTAGGAATGGGCATGAGATGAAAAGTTCTAAATCAGCTCCTTCACTGATGTCCTCAAATAACATGTTGGAACGTGTAACGTTAGAATGGACCAAATCAACAGATACATCTACCCGGACCGACTTGAAGTGCTTGGAAATTGTACGCAGTAATAATGTGCCAAAGAAAGAAAACATTTTCTACTTCTCAAATTATAGGTGTCTTCCTGTAGGAAAATGTGTTTTCTTCTTCCAGTGTGTAGTGAGCAATTTGTGTGCTCACAGTTTAATACCCCTTCAGCTATGTATTCCCTTTGATCCCGAGCTTATTAAAAAATGCAAATCTAAATTGTATCTTATTAATGTGATCCTTTGTGTTAAAGCTGTGGGGGGTTAAAAATCCCAGTTTCTCTAACATATTTGGATTTTTAATGTGCAAAGTACGACGAGAGCCTGATTTTCCGCAGGCCATATTTTCTAATCAACTGTTATGAAAGATTTTTTATTGTGCTGCTATTTCTTGCTTTCTTGGAATTCAAGGAAATAAAGAGTAATGACTTCATTGTTATACCCCAAGTATTCTCAAGCATGTCGAGATCCTTATTAATTTGCTATAACTTCTGCAACATGACAGTGGCTCTGTCTTCCAGGAACGTCCTGGAAGCATATTTTAAAGATGTGCTCTGCGTTGAGGGGGTAGTTGATCCATATAAAGTGCTGGTGATCCCCCTAGGCTTGTGGGGTGCTTACATGGTGCCAGTGCCCAGCTAGTCCCTTGTCTGGATGTGTGCAGCAGTACTTAGACCCAGCCTGCTCTGGTTATTAGAACAATTTCTTTCCTTTAAAAAATAATGCGTTTGAAATTTAATTTGAATCAAGTTAAAAATTGATCCCGTTAGAATACAGATGCATTTTTCTCCCTGTCTCAGTTCTGCGTCTCCTTGTTCTCTCGTCCTTCCCCTCATTTTTCCCTGCCCTGGAAAAAGCTGCATCCTCGTATTTAATGACTTTTTTCCTTAAGATCAAAACCAATTATTTTGCATAAGTCATCATATGGACATGATCATTTTACATTCATGAGGCTGTCTGTACGTACCCCCAGTAAAGCTCTTTCTGGAACAGTGGCTGTGATAGTGGAGTCGTGGCAGTGTGGAAGAAGCGAGTGCACTGGTTCGTGGTAAAACAAAAACAGCCAGCGCAACAACACTTGCTAGGTGCTGGCCATAGATTATCTCATTTAATCCTCCCAGCAACCTTTAGAGGCTCATACTGTTACTACTATATTCCCATTTAGCAGATGAAGAAATGGAGGCATAGAGGTTAAGTCACTCGCCCAAGGCACACATGTGTAGGGTCTGGTTTGAGGGTCTGTGCCAGTAAGCGCTGCCCAGCTCTCACATTTCTCTGCCGCAGGAAGACGTGAGCATTTCTGCAGCCTCTGTCCTTAGCCGGCTGTGTGGCTTCAGGCACCTTGCTGCTTTCCTCCACCTTTAAATTAGAATATTGGACTAGATTGTCTCTGAAATCACATTTGGCCCTCAAGTTCTATAATTCTTGGTAATTGTTTTAAAGTGTTCCAAGGTTAAGCCAGGAGACAAAAGGCATAGTTCTCAGAACAACCTCCTCCCCCACCCCCTGCAAATAACTTTGGTTGTTATCACTGTTGATAAAAGCACAGTGGAAAGAATCCCAACTGTCATAGCCTATAATATCTGTCATTTTAAGTAGAAATTGTTACAACTCTTATTCCAAAAAAAGACTCCATGCTGCTTTTTGACACCTCCACTGTGGTCCCCAGGAAACGGATATGCGGGGGAGGAGCGATTGTAGGTGGGAAGAGTGGAGGGTATATTTTTAACTTAAGATCTTTTGCAGAGTCGCTTCCTTCTCTGTTTGTCTCCAGTTCTAGGAAATGAGATTTTCACTCATTCTCATTCACCGAGAAGGCATCGTGGTTCATAAAGGAAATTTTCTCTTGGTTACTGTTGAAGTGTTTTACAAAAAGAAGTTTGATGTGCTCTGTGAGCGGATGGCAGGTGGCAGCTTTTTGTGTCATTCTTTGACATGTGCTGGCTGATATGAAGTGACATGTGGTGACAGAGCCCCGCTTGGCTCTAGCAATTTCTTTTGTCTTGATAAAACAGGTAGCCCTTTCTATGGGGAGTCAGGAGCGGGGGCATAAACTGGTCTCTTCTGGAAAAAAGGATGTGTCACCATGCGTGTTTTCAGCTGGGATGGTGTGGTGTGAACCCCCCCCCCCCCCCCCCCCCCCCCCCCC
>NC_048223.1:115254572-115332780 GCF_002007445.2 Ailuropoda melanoleuca | reverse complement strand
CCCCCCCCCCCCGTGCCAGCCAGTGGTGCACCTGAGCTTGGCCTTTGATGAGTGACAGCTGTCACAGGATCTAGCAGGCTGCCCCGCCCCTCGAGCTAGACAGCTCTCACAGTCACTCCTACAGAATCCCCACCGCTGTTCCCCGGGGGACTTCAGGATGCGAGCACACTCAGCGTGTTCTGCCTCTGTCTCTCCATGGAACACTTCAAACACACAAACAAAGGTAAACAGTGATATAAATGGAGTTTGGGTTTAGCGGGATAGTCTTATGTGGGTACCAGGTACTTCTGTGTATGGTGAAGTTATGGCTGGACATCCGAGTGCAGGACTAGTGGCATGGCTTCTGGGATATTACAGCTACCCACTGTTCCCACCCTTGAGTAACGTGGCATGACACTAACGCACAAGACCAGAGGTCATAGGGCAATATGAATGTGTCCTGTGGTGCCTACACCTGAAGTTTGTGGGCAGTAGAGGAGAAACAAAGCATGTAACGTGTGGAGCCAGAAGTCAGTCCAGGGAAAACATGTCAAATACATGGTTTTATTCTTACCAATACCTGTTCAAGTGCTCTCCTATCCAGAATATGCTTGACAACATAGCATATACAGTATACACATCAGTTTTTGTTCAAAACTCTGTGTTCTTCTTCTTAAAGAAAGCCTCCTAAATTCAGTATGTTGTGACTCCACAAAACCCAGAATCTGCTCACGTATTGGATTTGTTCCCATCTTGGCTTGGTGTTTGTCATTCTCTTCCTTTTTTTTTTTTTTTTAAACTTCACTGCATGTATAAATACATACACAGATGTGGGTATTGTGTGTGTACACAATTGTTTTTTAGGTATTTATTCTTTATGTATGTAAGTGTTCCCCATACATAAACTCTTACAACTTACCTTGTTTTCAGACATTCTTTTGAGATTTATCCATCTGGATGCATTTAGCTCTTGTTTATTCATTTTCATTGCCATTTACAGCATGTGACTATCTCAGAATTTATTTGTCCTATCTTTTGTCAGTGGGCATTTGGGTGATACTAATGGCTAATTGGAAGTAAACAATGAATAATGAAAAATCTTGTGTTTATTCATATGTCCAGTAGGTTCTCTGTAGCTGTGGTCCTCAATTGCTTTTGCTCAGATACTCCCCAAAAGAATCTTAGAAAACTGTGAACCTCCTCATTATTAAATAGAAATATAAAATATTTCCACTGAAGTTCATGTAATTGGAAAGGACTTAATTCATGTAATATGGTAACATAGGAATTTAATGATAAAATTGAGAACACTTTTTTCAGAGTTCGATGAGATGAAAATAGTTAATGATTTGATTCTCACTAACACCATTTAAATAATATACTACTAAGATTTTTCTTAATAGTTAGAAAGTTTATATCACTCTCTTTGCCCTTTGACCTTGAAATTCTATTCTTTTCCGTCCTCGGAATTTATCTTAATGCAATATATTTTTATGCTTGACAGTCTTCTATTGATCACCTCATCATATTCTTCTTTCATATTGATTCATACGAGTTCTGTGTGATTTCTGGATGTCATTCTTTTGTCTTTTTGTGAACTTAAATATCTTATTCTGGTGTATGGTTTATCTTTGTACTTTGTTTTTGGAATGTTTTGGTTGTACTAATTTTTTTATTTTAATGTAGTCAATTCATTAGTCTTTCCTTTATGTTTGGGGTATGTGTGTCTGGTTTAAAAATTTCTTTCCTGTCTCAAAGTTATAAAGATAATCTCCTGTGCTTCCTTCTGAAAGTTTTAAAATTTTGTTTTTTCCCATTTAATTCTTTCATCCACTTTAGAATTTATTTTTTTGTGTGGTTGTCTTAGAAATTTAATTTTATCTTTTTCCAAGGGGATACCCACTTGTCATAAGACTATTTTTAAGTAGTTCATCATTTGCCAGCTGATAGTTCTGCCAAATTCTCATTTATATCTCTAACTGTATTTTATTCCTTAGGTATATTTGCTCCTAGAGTTTTTAAGAAGGGGCTATTTTTTGCTTGGCTGACATTTTTTTGTATTCCTTATAGGTATACAACACATTTATACCATACCAGTGGTTTAGTTAGTATTCACTCACTTGAACTGAATGCAAATAGGTAGATTGGTCTTGGAATAATAGGGGCAAAATTTATATGGCTTAGCCTACAGTGAACACTATAAATGTTAGCATGAACACTATGAATGAATGAGCGAGCAAATCAGTGAATTATGTGATAGAATTCTGATAGAATTATTAAAGAGTACCATACCTGTTATGGATTAGATTTTTATTGGCTTGTTATACTTCTGGATGTGGAAAATTGATCTCATTAATAGATTTAGTCTTCTAGGAAGCCCTTTCTTTTAGCAGTGCAGTATTTCTCAAAATGTGGTCTAGCAGAATCACATGGGAAGTGTGTGAAAATGCAGATTCCTGGGTCCCACCCCAGATCCACTGAATCACACTCTAATGGGAGAGGGATTCAAGCCCTCTGGGCGATTCCCCTGCTTGAAAACTGTAAGAGTCATAGGTTTAATGACATGTCCTTCTGAGCCCCAATTCAGATGTTTTCCCAAACAGAGCAGTGACATTTCGGTCCACATACGTCTTTGAACAAAACCAGTGGACTTGTAGGTCAAAACACATCAGAGTGAGACAACATGGGCCTGGGACTGGGTTCCTGGAGTCTCATATTCCTGTCTTCTGAGGGAGCTGATGCCTTGTCAAGTGACCTCCGTGTGTGGGCTCCTCAGTTCTGAGTCTTGTGAATTTCCCTGTCTGTGGCTTTTCTAGCCATTTCCTTGTAGGGAAGAGAGGGGGCATTCACCTGGGACAGGGAGCCCTGCCAGCTGCTATCTCTGTCTCTCTCTCTAAGTCTACAAAATGCTCGGGTAGCAGTGGCAACGAATGGATATTTTTGTCGTCAGCTCAGAGCAAAGTGAGCCCTTCAGAAATCTGGTTTGGGGACTCCCGCACGGAGCTGCCCTGGCTGGCATTTTGTAGGTTGTCTTGGCCACGCAAAATAACTGCCTGGAGGTCAGTGGACCCTTCCTGCTCTGCTAAAGACAACTGAAGAATTTTATTCAAACCAACCTCTTGAGTAAAATCATTAGGACTCTTAGGTTTTAGAAAAATAAATAAAGACAAGAGAACAGACTGGTCCCATTTGTTTGAGAAGCGCTGGGCACAGGGTCCTAAAACCCAGCCTCAGGAACCGACTCATCACAAGTAGCCAGAATGCTCCAGTGCTTCCTCTTCGTGGCCATTCAATTTGAATGGACATACACTCTAAGTATATGAACCGTACAACCGGTTTTAAGCGGGGATAAAACCGGCATCATCCCCACCTCCATCCTGAGTGATACAATCATCTTTTATTTCATTCTGCTTGGCAGTAGTAGCAATTAAATCTCCCAAGGTATGAAATGTTTTCATCAAGTAAGGCATTAAAAATATTGGCCTGTTAGAGGGGGAAGTGGTCCCGTGCTTTACTGTAGCCATACTTCAGCTGCACCGGGGCATGAAGTGGTGAAAAGCATTCATTTCATGCAGTGGGAAAATAAGGCCAACTTCAGCTTTAATCTTTACTATGAGGAGTCTTATCCTTGTCGGCATGTAATGAGTGGATGCTCCCCGTTTAGTTTAAAGTAACAGATCTATATAGAGTTGTTAATTTATAGATAAATATGGGTTTTCTACTATTGATGTTTCTTGATCTGCACAAAGTGGTTATATTAATACTGAAACATTAATCAATACTTTGCTCTTTAAAAATACATCAGTAAGACTACCCAATTACCTTTAAGTATATATCAAAGGGCACAAAGCAATCTGATGTATACTCGAAGTCCATTAGAAGCCACCAGACATATTAATTAAAATTTCTAGTTACAATGAGCTTCACAATGTGGACAAAAATTTCTGCTTTTGGTAACCAACAGTTACTGGCTAACTGAATAGCTGAGACGAGCAAATCCATCTCAGGGCATGACAAGGTGTTGGGGATTTTTGCCATAATGAAACCCAGGGACGACTTCCTTTTACTTGAATCCAGCACATTAAGGGCTATTACTCAGGACCACGAATTGAAAGATGCAGAGGGTTTCTCTCCGATGCGTGCTGAAAGGAAGGGTGGAATTCTCCTACTTTGAAATGAAGCACTCCCAAAGTGGTAGTGGTTTTCAGGTAGTACAAGTAAAACCTCACTGGAGATTAAAAACAAAAGAGAACACGAAGATGGGTGACACAGCCCTTTCACAGTCTTGCTGTGCGGCTGGGCATCATTGAACTTGAGCTGTCTGGGTGTGGCAAATGCCCGCAAGGAATAATCCCTTTGGCAGCCATTTGTACTGATGGAAGACTCTGAATTTGTGCTGAGACTAAACAATCTTGTTTTGTCATCAAGCAACAACAGTAAGCTTTCCTTTCAAACTTTTGGTGCTCCCTGTCGACAGTCCAGCTACATCTCTTGTCCAAGAAGAACCACTTAACCAAACTGTTCACCAGACTGGCATCCAGAACTCACAGACTGTGTCGGAGATCTAAAAAAAAAAAAAAAAAAAAAAAGAAGAGAAAGAAGAAGAGGATGAGGAGAAGGAGGAAGGAGAAGAAATGAGAAGGTCGAGACTTGTGAATGCTATTCCCTACCCCTTGGCCCCCTGCCCTTGGGTTCTGCACATCTAGTTTCTTACTGCAAGGAGAGAGAGCATCAGCTCTTAGGATCCGGGAATGTGATTTATAGTGATATGCTCGCTAAACAAAACTCGACAAGTAAGACTTGGATGCCCCGAGGAACTTCTGTAATGGTACTAGACTCTAACAGCCTCATACATTTCTAATTACTTCGTCGGAGAGGGGCAGCTTCAGCGCTTGCAAAGGAGGCAGCCAGGAGGGAACACACCTGAGATCCACATTTCAGCATCCCATACATGCGCTGCTCATTTGGGATGTACTCTCCCTGCACCCCTTTGGCGTCTGTCCCTGAGCTATTATCCAGTACTAACCATCCACTGAGACTAGTGTCAGGTGTAACGGATTGTCATTCAACGCAAGTGAAATCTTTAGGTGAGCATTAGTCACTGTTTTAGACACGTTAGCTTCAAGTGGAAGCAGTCGATTACAGACCAGAGGTTTTATGGCTACATTATTACCATCATACTATTAGGTTTTCAACAGTAGCATTCTATTGGATCGATCTGTGCCAAGACATTGATGGATAGCTTTGTTCTTCAAATGTCAAATATGTGGGACTTCTGTACTTTATGTATTTTCTGACACACTAATCTCCTGTGGATACCTTTTCCCCCTTTACAGTGTTTGGTCTTAGCAGGTGATTGTGATCCCTGTTCTTAGAAGGCTGTGTGAGGTTTGTGATCACCTTTATAATTTCCTCTCTATTCTCTCTCAAATGCAGAGCACTCCAGAGTTATCAGTACTTTAAAGAAGTCTTTGCCACACTAAGAGGACCTCTCACTGGTATTAAGAAATAGATTTAGACAATTGCTTTCAATTTTCTTTTTAACATGCAGACACTATACTAGAAATGAGTTTCCAATTTTCAGTTTATAGGTTAGACTTCTAAAGCTTTGGTTTTCTGTTATTATACTATTTGACCTATCTTTCTGAAAGACACATTTAATTTTTGCTTCTTTTTACAAATGTATTCCGAAGCCAAACCTCTGAACTGTAGAAACCACCACTACAACCCGCAAACATCACTAAATATGGTGCCGCTTAAAATAGTGAGCAGAACTGCTTATGTGAAATCCTTAAAGGGCTCATAGAAGACTCTAGGAGATGGATTTCCTTTCAGTTAAAACTAATAGCTCTTAAATCTAATATTGAAGACCATCTGTCACCCGTAATAAATAAAATAGAAACTGAGAAAACCTTGTTCCCCACCAAATGGCCAACTGGACTTCCATTTTGTTCTTTTTTGTTTTTCCCAAGAACTTGGGGGGCACTTGCTGCACTTGGGAATGCCAACTTTCTTATTGAGTCAGACCAGCCTCCATTTCAACCTTCATGCTTCTACCTTGGGAACCCTAGTTCTACCATATTTTTCACTTTAGGAACTTTCTCAGCTCTCTTGGCTCAGTTCATTAGCTAATGCGACAGGGAAGAGTCTGTCGGATCATTCCTGATGGTGGGGGCAGCTCTAGAAACATCAGGGGAAATTCTCAGGAGCCATTATTCTTTTTTTAAGGCCAAAGGTGCAAAGGCTACTACCCGTGTTTGGCAATATTGTAGAAAGAAGGCTAACTCACAAAGATACAAGGTCTGGCTTTGTGTGGTTCTTCTTGTGTCATAAAACAGGATTTTTCTGGGGTGCCTGAGTGGCTCAGTCGGGTAAGTGCCTGACTCCTGATTCCGGCTCAGGTCTTGCCCTCAGGGTCTTGAGTCTGGACCCCAAGCTGGGTTCCATACTGGGTGTGGAGCCTACTTTAAACAACAGTAACAACAACAACAACAACTAAAAACAAAACAGGATTTTCTGCAATACAGAGTCTCTTCTATCAGTGCAGGGGTATTGGGGACCCAAGTCATCCTCCTACAGGGCAGACATTCACTGCTGCTCTTCATCCCTCCATCCCTTCCCCACGGAAGGGCAGCATGGCTGGCCATCCTGAGGCTGGCCTTCCTCATGTCTCTTGTCCCTGAATGCCCTAGGAAAGGGTGACCCTGTACCTCTGGCATATCCAGGGGTGCTGAGAGGGGCATCAGCAGCTGGCCTGAGTGCCCCCATTTGTGCTGAATGTCATTCTGATCTCTCTAGGAATGAAGCCGATAAGATCATCTTGACCCCAGCACTCCTATCCAGCTTCAGCCTCGCCACTGTTTTAAGTGGCCATTTCTCACAAAAACTAGCTGGTGTACAAGTCCAGATCTCTTTTAGGGAAGGTACACTTCGAAGCTTGCTGGAGTTTTGGGATTGGAACACGTGCCTTTTGCCTAACCTAACACCTGTCTTGACTAAGCAAATAGCTAAGTGGAAATATGGGGCTCTGGGAGCTGGGGTTGCTCTCACTGAGCCCAGGCTTCTTAATTTATGTGTGTACATCAGGGAGACAACAACTCCATAGCTGATACACTTGCGTGAGAAACTGAGGAAAGAGGTTCCAGAAGCAGCCTGAGTGTGCCGGGTCTCCCACCTGCCTCCACCTGCCTCGGCAGACTCACAGCATCCCGTGGACAGGATCCAGGTGGGAGAAAGCCTCCCAGGGAGAGGTGGCTTGGTGCCCATGGAGTAGCACACAGATAGAGCTGTATTTACTTTGCAATTCCTGCAGGAGACAGAGCAGCGGATTAAGTTGCAGAGTCACAATGGAGGTCCTGAGTAAGGAATTTTAAAGTAAAAATGCCAGGGTTTAAACTTAATCCTGAGCTAACTGGTGTTGTTCTTCAAATGGGGATCTAACAGGAGTTATGCTGAGGCTCAGAAGGGTAAATGTGTGAATGCATTTGGAACCAATTTAAAGCTAGAAATGAAATGAGCAGAACACTTGCCAACATACCATTAAGATAAAACACAGGGGTTCACTGAAGCATGTGGATGGGTGCACACACGCCTGTTCTGCCGTCTGCTTCCTCTGCAGCTCACGCGAGGTGATGGGGGGCGGGGGGAGGAGGCTTTGTTTTAGCCCACCTTGAAAGTGTCTGTGCTGGGGCCACCCGGTACATCTAGGCTGGGCTTGATTCGGAAGTTATACTGGGAACATGGGCAAAAAAAGCCCTCTTGTCAACAAGATCTTCGTGGACTGAGGCATGAGGCCCCAAAGAGCTACCCACTAGAAGGCATCTCTTAGAGACTATATTCCTGAAACTGACTAGAACCAACCAGAAGGCTGGTTGGTACATAAGTGGGGGTGCAAATGGCTAGTAAATGTGAAAGGTTTAGCTCACTGAAAGTCCATGAATTCCAAGTCTGATCATCGCAAGTACTTGGGTGCTTTGTGAAAACACAGCTTCTAAGAGGCTGGGACAGAACCCCAGGAATCTATGTTTTTGTTTTGTGTTTGTTTCATAAAATGTGTTCTTTAGGGGCTTCTGATGCCCCCTAGGTTTGGTCACTACTTAAAGGAACCAACTCTTCAAACACTTAAAACCTATTTGCATAAAAGAGAAACAATGTGCTAATCTTAATTAAAATAAGTTGCCTAAGCACCCTTAACCAAACAAAATATTAACCCGGCTTAACATCAAACACCTTCTTGAATGAAGCAAAACATCATTAAAAATGTATATGTATAATCCAGATTCACAGATCTGACTAATGAACATGGACATTCCTTCTCTCCATCATCTCCTGGAATGTGGCTACACTTAATTCTAGACGTTCTGCCCTGGCTACTGGTTTTTTCTCTGGAAAGGGCCTCGGCTTCTGGCTACTGGCTTTTGAGAAAGCACGCTCTGTAAACTCAAAGTCCTGCCATTATTATTCATGCAGCTTTTGTTTCTCTTCCCCAAAGAAACAATTGAGCTGTAGCAGATGAGTGATGTTTGCCGGGCTGCAGTGAAGGTAAAAGCCACTGCAGGTGGAGCAGCTTAATGGGGTATTAATTGGGAAGCAGGTGAAGGCAAATAGGTGGCCCAGCAGGTATGTAAATAGGCTCCTGGGAGGAAAGGCATTGAATTTTATGCTCTTTAACTAAAAATAAAGACCTGATATTTAGCTTATCTTTGCTGAAATCCCTCACTGTGAGGGCCCTGACAACTGCCAGCATCCTCAGTGATTCATTATTATCTCAGCATCATTCAGGCTACTTAATAGGATCTTCAGCCTCTTCATTTTTCATTGTTTTAGCTGATGCTTTGGCTTTAGGATGCATATTTTCCCTTCTCTTTGTGGATAGCAGAGGCCAGAACCATTTTTACAGATTGCTGTAGTGGAAGGAATATTCGAGCCATGAGCCTGCCTTCTGGCGCCATTCTTTTGCTCTAGCTCCTTGGAGAAACAAACCAAAGATACAGCATGACTATGGCTAATGAGCCTACCAAGAACGCATACATCCAAATGAACAACGTCCTTCAAAGTAGTCACCTTGAGAAACAAAACACTTATTCCCATGCTATCATTGGCTCAACACCTTTTCAAGAAAAGCCACTTCACAGATTGTTGTCAGAGATGATTTGTAAGTCACCCAAGTGAAAAAAAAAATCCTTACGTATATTTATCACTTGTTTTCTACCCCTGAGCGTTGTACAACATTATTGTCTGCTGCATTACCACATTTAGTTCTAAGTGACATTTGGCTTTTCAAATCCATCCCTGATGCAGAGATTTGCTCTTGCTCAGATTATTCTGAAGAACATGCCTCAGGCTCCTAGGGAAGAGTTTCAAGAAATGTCTGGAGTGCTGGCAGCCTCTTTGGGATAAGAGTCCAGCTTCCCAGAGCGATCACTTTGCCTGGCATGCACTTCGAAGTTTCTAAGTTTGAGTATGCCAGTTTAAAAGATTGGGTGTATTATTTTGAGGCTACCTTGTTATTTAACAGTAACTTAGACAATTTTTGAAAACAAACCATTGCGTATTTCCCTTCTGATTAGTCCTCTCTGAGGTGATATGTTAGTGGAAGAGTGCAGAGGGACCTAGATTCTTTGTTACTTGGTTGGCCCACATTCAGTGTTTTTCTCTGGAGAGAAGTAACACTGGTTTTGAAGACGTGTTTAGCCTTTTACTATTGAAATGGCTAAATATCAGTGAAGTTCGCACAGCCTAAATATTAGTGGAGCTACAGTTTGTACCCTGTAAAATGAATTAGGTTTACATTATCATGCAGATCTTTTCCTGTAGTTGAAGTACTCATTAATTTTACTGCTAATGAGATGTTAGCAATTAAATACCTTTAATTAATGAAAATCAGACAAAAGCAAAGGGCTGCTGTCTGTGTCTTCGTAAACATAAGGAAGATTTTTGTAGATCTCATTGTGAATTTTTTCCTGTAGAAGGACCACAAATCTGAGCTCCTTGGGATCAAGTGTTCTGGTCCAGAGAAAGTCATAAAAATAGTGCACTTTTAGAAAATGAAAGGAGTAGGCATTTGGGGGGATGTTATAAAGATTATCTGAGATTGGAAAAAAAATACTCATAACCGGAGCCAGCCCTACATGTAATAGCAAATTTCATGGTTGAAGATGCAACAGGATTGAGTACAATTAATAGTTCTGAAGCCGCCGTTGAGTTCTGGGGTAGGTCCTGAACACATAATTAGATTATTAAAAATGGCCTGTCTTAGGCCGACTATTACTAAATTGAAATCCAATTATGGCTTTATGATTTTGCTGAAAAATATTTAGCTATTTTGCTCGAGTCCTCAGAGAAGATCATTTCCTCTTTGCATCAGAGTTTGCGCATGTCACAATACATTTTCCAAACAAATCTGACCTCAATTATCTTGGAATCAATCTTATATTAGATAAAATATATTTTAATGAGTGTTTTTATGTGTAATATCATAATTGTGTCTCTCCATACTTGAGGAATTAAAAGATGATGATAGAGGACTTTGCAGAATATCTTTTTAATAAGAGGCATGCATATTTTAGAAATAACGAAATCGTGCCATCTTAATACACGGAAAGCCGTCGTTCTCCGATATGTGCCTGAGTATGCTGCAGGACCAACTTGGTTCGGCTTTCAGTAATTGGCATTGGAACTGTAATAAAGCAGTTGTTTGCAGAGAGATGGGCTCAGAAATTTCATGCACTCCTGCAGTGTGGATTTAAATGCTAAGTTAAATATTTATGAACCCGAGATTTTTATAATCGATCATTGTATGATTTATACACCGTAATTATAATTAGGTTGAAAGAGATTTTAAAAAGCCAGTTTCCTGGTAGCCAAGGCCATTAAATAACGTGAAGCTGCCAAAACAAAAATTAGGTGGGAACCCAGCCACCGAGATCTGAGCGCCTGTCCCCATATTCCATGTACAATGAGGCACAGTACCTCACCAGCCATCTCACCTGGGCAACCACTCCTGCGTCACCTGCTATCATTTTTCATGCCTGTATTTCAAACCTAGTTGAACATAAACAAGAGAAAACTTCAGAGATCCGATGTATAACAAAAGGAAAAGGTGGAGGAGGTTGGAAAGGTTAATTAAAAATGTAATGATCCCATTTGCTGAGACAGCACTATTAATCATCTCGCAGCAGCAAGCATATGACTCGCACACCATTTACAGGAGGCATCTGATTTTTTTAAAGGTACGGACGGTGGTGGTGGGCCCCAGGGTGCACATTATGAAAATGGAAGCTCGAAAGGGTGAGCTTGGGGTGAGTGAGCATCGGGTGAGCCCCTGACTTGTGGTTAACATTGGGCATGGTCTTCACCAGACAGAAGAATTATTTCCAAATTCACAGGTCTTCAGAATAATTCAGTCACTGTGAACCCCAGAGAAAACTTGGGCACGGCACAAGGTTCAGTGTAGTCGTGTAACATAGGAAAAAAAAACCGAGTGAGGAGGAAATCCATCATCGTGTAATACAGTATGCCTGGAATGGCGTATGAATGACAAAATGGGCTCCAAAGAGCCAACATGTGCGTTTTAGATGTAATTTTTAGCACCCCAGCTGGAAAAGGCCAAGCTCTTGAAGGATCGATTGCAAGGGTCACAACCTGTATGATCGGATTTGCCATCTGCTGCATGTGGATATCAGAAGACCGGACTGCAAATGTAAGCTTCCAGAAAAGCCTCTTCTGCCCCTGTGAAGATCTTGAAGCTTTTGCCCATTTTTTTTATTTGCTGAAATAACACGTGAGAGGGATCCTCTTAGAAGAAGAACACTAGTTATGTTAACATGGTAATTAATCAAGTCAAAAAGAAAGAGGAAATCAGTTATGAATTCACTTCTGCAGCCTGAAAAGAAAGGCAGAAAGATACCCAGAAACTGGCAGGCATTCATAAACAACATTCTCTCCCCATGCCTTGTGAACTTTCTGCTTAATAAACCACATCTTCATGCAGGCTGTGCAAATTTTAATATATTTATTGTTTTATTCCACCTCGTAATCTGTAGAAATGGATTTCTAGTTGTTTCCATCTGTGTTTCATCCTGAATCATTTTGACTGGTTAGCTAGCTCCAGCATCTGCCAATAGTGGTGGCATTTTCTAAGTGTAAATCTAAGTGTAAGTAATGAGGGGCCGTGGCCATAGTGATAGCCTCTTTGATTTGGGACAGTGTGAGGATTGTACTTGGGATAAAGGCAGTTCCTTGCTCCAAAGGAATTTAGAATGTGAAAGCTTCTTCTGGTGCATAATTCAGGCCTGACACCTCCACATCTCCCAGTGTTGGAGGGATCTTTTACATTTGCTCTGCCTGTAGGTCAGGGTTGGAGATGTTGGTCCATGTACTTTCTGAAACAGCAAATAGCCGAGAGGCTAGCGTTTTTTGAGTGCTGGTATATTTTTTACATTCTGTCCCTGATCATCAAGTTTTATCCTAAATATTTGATGTCATAATCAGATAAGGCATTTTAAAAATTATAACCATCAAATCAAAGAACCTTGAGACTTGAAGGGACCTTCGATATATCATCTCCCAAATGCGGAAACTGAGGTCCACTGGGGGAAAGCTGGCTTGTATGAAGACACACGGATGACTGGACCACATTTAAAATCCCTGATTCCTAATTAATTCATTGTTTTTTCAGCAACACCCGACCTTTTTGTATTCCACGGTGTCTGAGAGCTGGCCCTCCATCACTATGCAGGTTATACTTCCTGTGCCCAAGAAAACAGGAAGTAAGTCACATCAGATGTGATCACAGCCAAAGAGGCTTAGAATGATGATAGAGAAAAGCAATATGTAACCTGCAAAGTAACAGCATGGTTTTATCCAACTTTGAAAGGAAAAGCCGGTTCGATGGCATTCTCTAGAATACAGAGCTAGGCTGATGCTGGAGAGGAGCTTCGTAGCCTGCACAACCCATACACATGCGTCCTCCCACAAGAAAAAAGGATTTCTAGTAAACAGCCTTCATTCTGAGAATACTTCCCATTCAGGCAGCATCCCAGACATTCTACCAAGTTAAAGAATGAATAACAGCAGATGGAGGGAGAGATTAGAGATGGAGGGGAGGAGGGGAAAGCAGCATTTTAGTGCTGAGCTCTAAAATGAGCTGTGGAGAGGATGGCACTCAGAGTTATGGCAAAGCTGTCCGGAAGCCTTCCCGTGCCGGCGAGGAGGCGCGTGTGCCCAGACCATAAAACACAGGCGAACGTCTGCTCCTCCCCGTCCTGTGTGAGCTGATGGCGAATTGGGTGTGACTCAAGTGGCCTAAATCGAATCATTCTGCATGTTCCTCCCTCTGCCCTCGAGTCATCAAAGTAGCATTTTTGTGCATGCACTTGGCGGGGGGAGGGTGTCTATGAAATAGATACAGGGGATCAGTCTTCTTACCAAGTGAAAACTCAACTCTAGTCTCTGTGTCCTGTGATTTCAGGAGTGTTTAACCAAGAAAGGAGGCTAAGGGGTGCTAACAGTAGCTTTCCATATTCTGTGCATGTTAAAATAAACTTTTTTATTTTAATAGGGTATATATGAATCTGGGTTGTTTATTTTTTTTTGTTTTTTTGTTTTGGGGTTTTTTTTTTTTTTGACCAGTTGAATATTAGAACATTTTCAAACATGTGGAAAAAATTTTACAGTTACTACATCTAGACTCTATCATTAGATTAGAATACAGTTGCTTTGTAAGTATCCATCTGTCCATCGTTCTTTCCACCTACCAATTAATCTACGTTTTTAAAATGTAGTTATCAATATACTTCCCCTACATGCTTTATCATAACTATTAGTAACCAGTTTTTAATATTTGTTTAATTTTTTTCCTTTCGAGGTAAAATTTATATATGTACCAACCTTAAGAGTACCATTCTGTAGGTTTTGACTCAAACTTTTATCAGGATAGAAGTTACCATCACTCCAGAAAGTTCCCTCTTGCCCCTTTGCAACCAATCCCCACCTCCAACCCCTAGAAGCAACCACTCCTCTGATGTTTGTCATCATAAATTAGGTTTGTCTGCTCTAGAACTTCACACATATAGAATTATTCAGTGTGTACTTTTTGTGTAAGACTTTTGTTTTTTTCCTCTAACATAGTATTTTTGAGATGTATCCATGCTATTGTGTGTATCCGTAGTTCATCCATTCTTATTTCTGAGTGGTATTCCACTGCATGAATAGACCACAGGCATTTTCCTATTTGTGTAGCCATTTTCCTATTGATGGCTACATGAGCTATTTTTCCAGTTTTTGGTTATTATCAATATAGTGTAATCATCCTCTTACCCGAGTCTTTTTATGGACATATATTCTCATGTCTCTTGGATAAATACCTAGAAGTGGAAATGCTGGGTCATGGGGTAGTGGTATGTTTACTTTTATTAAAAAGCTGCCCAACATTTTCCCAAAGTGATTGGACCATTTTACACTCCCAACAGCAACATATGAGATTCCAGGAGCTCCACATCTTTGATGATATTTGGGATTGTCAGACTAATTTTAACCCCTGTGGTGGGTGTATAGAAGCTCCTATTGTGGCTTTCATTTGCATTTATTTCCCTGATAACTAATGATGCTGAACGCTTTTCATGTGCTTATTTGCCATTCATATATCTTCTTTTGTGGAGTGTCTACTCACATATTTGGCCCATTTTTCAATTGGATTGCTTTTTATTATTGCATTTTGGGTATTCTGCGTATGTTCCTTTGTCAGGTATGTGTTTTGCGAATATTTTCTTCTAGTATGTGATTCGTATTTTCCTTTTCATTTCTTATCACTGTCTTTTGATGAGCTGAACTTTTTAATTTTGCTGAAATATAACTTACCAATTTTCTTCTTTTATGTTATGGCTTCCTGTGGCCTTCTCTAAGAAACCTTTGCCTACTTCCAAGATTTTCTTTTTTTCTTATAAAAAATTTGTGATTTGGGCTTTTAGGTTTAAGTCTGTGAGCTATCTTATATTAATTTTTATGTATGGTGTGAAGTAGAGGATCTTGTTATTGTTTTTTACATTGATTTTCAATTATTGTAGTACTGTTTGTTGAAGAGAACCTCTCTGTTAGATATTTTTTAGTGACTTTGTCAAAAATCAAATGACTATAGATGTGCAGGTGTATTTAAGCCAAGTTCTGTTTTACATTCCATTGTTTGATTTGTCTATGCCTATGCCGTACCACACTGTCTTGATAAATACAGCTTTGTGGTAAATCTTGAAATCAGTATAAAATCCCTCAACTCTGTTGTTCTTCAAATTGCTTTGACTACGCTATGTCCTTTGCATTTCCATATAAATTTTAAAATCCACTTGCCAATGTCCAAAATATTATGATTTGAAGATCATTGATATCTTAATGATATTGAGTTCTCTGATCCATGAACATGGTATGTATTTCCATTTATTTAGGTGTTCCTTAATTTTCTCAGCAATGCTTTTTCATTTTCAGTATAGATATCTTGCATGTCTTTTGTTAAATTCATTCTTAACTGCTACTTTTTTGGTCCTCTTATAAATGGAATAATGTTTTTAATTTTGTTTCCTAAAATTTTTGTAATAGTTCACAAAAATGCAACTGACTATTGTATATTAAATTTTATATCCGTTGACTTTGAATAATACACTTATTGATTCCAGTAGTTGTACTGTAAATTCTTTAGGATTTTCCAAGTCATCTGCAAATAGAAATGTCTTCCTTTCCAATCTCTGTACCTTTTATTTCTTTTCATTGCTTTATTGTAATAGTTAGGACCTCTAGTCCAATGTTGACTACTACAGGTGTTAAGAATGAATATCTTTCATTTGTTCCTGACTTTTTGGGGGAAAAGTCAATATTTCACTATTAAATATGATTTTTACACATAGGTTTTTTATAAATGTCCTTTTTCAGATTAAGAAGGTTCTCTACTATTCTTAGATTGCTGAGCATTTTTTATTATGGAAGGAGTGCTGAAATTCGTTGAATGCTTTTTCTTTGTCCGTTTATACTCACATGGTTTTCTTCCTGTCTCTTAATATGGTAAATTACATTAATTTTTAAATATTAAACTAGCCTTGCATTTTGGAATAAACCCAAGTTGGTCTTGGTACATTATCCTTTTAACATATTGCTAAATGCTATCTACTGAACTTTTTGAATCTATGTAAGGAATATTAGTCCAAATTTTCTTCTTTTGTCTTCGTCAGGTTCTGCTATTTGGGTAAGATGGGCCTCACATATCAAACTGGAAAAAGTCATGAGAATATTTGGTGTGAATGAGAATCAGGAACAAAAAACAAGTCACACATTGACCTATGAGCTGGACATCAATTCATAGTTTTTTTTTTTTTGCCTCTCTGAATGTTTCAGGTTGTGCATTCTGTAATTTGTCACAGGCTCTGAAATAATGGTAAAGAGATGGTGCTCTGGCAGGGTAATATATCGATGAAAACAGAATCCGGAAAGTGAGTTTGAGTCACACCAATTGCTAAATGAAGTAAACTTCAAGCAATTGATTTGAACATAAAATGATTCATCCTATTCCTGCTTTGTATAGAGCTTTTCCTTTGAAATATTGCTTTTCTTTTTGATAACAGTAAGAAGAAAAAAAATAGTTTATGTAGTTTTAACAACTTTAAAAAGGAAGCTGACATTATTATAATAAAGCAGGCATACGCTGAACCGATTTTTTTCTTTAGTTTTCTTAAGATATAATTAACATACGGCTCTGAGTAAGTTTGAAATGTATGACATAATGACTTATGTATATTGCAAAATGATGATCACAAGTTTAGTGAACATCTGTTACCTCGTATAGATACACACACAAAAAAAGAAAAATGTCTTTGTGCATGTGATGAGAACTTTTAGGATTTACTTTCTTAGCGGTTTTCAAATATGACATAGAACATTGTTAGCTATAGTCATCATGTTGTACATGACATTTTCCGTTACATATTTATCTTATAACTGGGAGTTTGTACCTTTTGACCACCTTCATTCACTTCACCTTCCCCTGCTTCTGATAAATACAAAGTTGATCTTTTTTATCTATGAATTTGGTTTTTTTGGTGGTGGTGGTGTGTGTGTGTATGTGTATGTGTGTTTTAGATGCCACATAAAAGTAAGATCATACTGTATTTGTCTTTGTCTGACTTACTTTACTCAACATGGCAGGATTTCCTTTTTTACAGCTGAATATTATTTCATTGTGTGCATGTACACCACATTTTCTTTATCCATTCATCTATTGACAAACACTGAAGTTGTTTCCCTGTCTTGCCTATTATAAATAATGTTGCAGTGAAAATGGGGGTTCAGATAGCTCTTCGACATAATGATTTGGCTTCCTTCAGATGTATGCCTAGAAGTAGAGTTGCTGGAACACATGATAGTTCTATTTTTAATTTTTCAAGGAAACTCCACACTGTCTTTCATAATGGTTGCAACAGCTTACAATCCTACCTCCAGTGCCCAGGGTTCCCTTTCCTCTACATCATCACCAGCATTTGTTATTTCTTGTCTTAACGTTAGCCATCCCAACAGGTGCACAGTGATACCTCACTGTGGTTTTGGTATCCATTTCCTAAATGATTAGTGATGCTGATCATCTTTTCAAGTACCTCTTGGCCATTGGAATAGCTTCTTTGGCAAAATGTCTGCTTAGGTTCTTTGCTAATTTTTAAATGGAATTATTATTATTATTATTTTTGCTACTGAGCTGTATGTTATTAATGTATTTTGGGTATGAACCCCCTATCAGATATATGATTTGCAAATCTCTTCTCCCATTTCAGAGCCTGCCTTTTCATGGTATTAATGGTTTCCTTTGCTGTGCAGACCTTTTAGTTTGATGTCATCCCATTTGTTTATTTTTGATGTTGTTGCTTGTGTCATATCCAAAAATTCATTGCCAAGACCCATGTCAAGGAGTTTCTCTCCAGGCCAATTTTTTTTTTTAACTTATATGTTATACAGACTACTTTATTATTTTTTTTAAATGATTTTTTATTATATTATGTTAGTCACCATATAGTACATCCCCGGATTATACAGACTACTTTAAGAGAGCAATAAATTTCCTGGACCTCATGTGTTGAGTTTTATTATTTTTACTATAATTTTATTTGACACTTATGAACATAGAGCTATAAACTTTTATTTTGTAATTTTACACAACTATAAAAATAATACACAAATTAAATATGAACAGAACTTTGTAAACAATGAAATGCAAGTTAATAGCATTAATTTAATGTAAGAGGTAATACCATTTTGTTGAAGCTAAATTGGGGCTTACAATTGGAATATACTCCTGTTTCAGCATGAGTTGTTTTGAGTTGAGCAGGCCTATGTTACTGGGTGTCATGTGATGACTTCATTCTTCTGCCGTTTTCCTCCATTTGAACTTCCATGAACTGTTTGTCCAATATCATTGCCTCCGTCATTTAAGTATTAAGTGAACCTCTGCACTTCTATTCTTTTCTTTTTAGCTAGAGATCATAAAGCACCATTCAATACCAGGACAAGTGTAAATGCAGGCAGTAAAATTATGTACCAATATCTAGCCTTCAGGACCTGATACAGATGATCCGAAATTTGGTCATTGGTCATATTAATTTATTTTAGACTTGCATGAAAAATGCATAATTTAGAAATCTCCTGTGGAACTCTAGACCTTCGAGAATATAAATCACCGTTGCTGATGAGCCAACAGCACAACATTAAAAGTCTCAAAAGAGGAAAAGACTGGAAGTATTACCAAGGCCTGTAGGTCCTGGTGGTCCTGTCAGAGCACACGGTGAATATTTCATTTCTTGAGTCTAGAGGAGCTTGAGTGTGAAAACGAGGAGCCAGAGAGAAGCTGGTTTGGGAAGGTCAGGATGGAGAAAATGTACCAGGTGTGCTTGTTAAACCAGCAGGATCTATGTGTAGCCACTGGCTTCTTGTACTGCTCACCCAAGAAGGGCTGAATGTCTTGTTTATTGCCTTTCACATTAAATTGTTGGATTCAGATGTCATCGCAGAAACACGAACCTGAGACATAATAGGGTACTGCTGGTGGTGCCAGGGTATAATTTGGTGATTTCAGACCTTTGCATACTAGGCATAAAGCAAGACACACCGTCAGTAAAACAAGGAGTCTTTTTCTTTCCCTGAAATGTAGACTTGTTTTGTGTGCCCTTCACTTATTTACGTTTAAGAAAACAATTGTAGTGAGAACGTTTAATATGAGATTTACCCTCTCAGCAGACTTTTAAGTGTACAGTACAGTACTACTGACTGTAGGCATGATGTTGGACAGCAGATTTCAAGAGCTTACTCATCTTTCATAACTAAAACTTGATGCCCCTCTGAATAGCAACTCCCCTTTTCCCCCTCCTTCAGCCCCTGGCCATTAACATTGTACTCTCTCTTTCTCTGAGCTTGAGTGTTTTAGGAACCTCCTGTAAGTGGAATCATACAGTAGTTGTTCTCTTTTGACTGGTTTATTTCACTTAGCATAATGTTCTCATGGTTCATCCCTGTTGTCACACCTATAGCAGGATTTTCTTCTTTGCTTAAGGTTGAATAATATTCCATGTGCCATTTGGATGTACACGAAATGCACACCCTGTCTTTCAGACCCACCCAACCCACTTGGACCCATTTCATGGCCCCCATTGACTGGGGCACAAAGAGAATGAATGGGGGTTCCAGAACCAAAGCAGGGGCTAAGGCCTGAGCAGGAACTTCGTGGAAGGGTAGGGGGAGGACAAATCACAGTTGAGTGGGGTTGTCTGCTACCTCCTTGCTGTCTCCAGAGGGTTACTACCGCACCAAATGATCAATTTTCCACGGATCACCTTGTAACCTGGCCCTGGAAGATTTTTCCATCACTTCCCTGTGAAAACACCTATGTCACGGTGTCAAGCTACAAGTCCGTTGTCTACTCATCTTTTAACTTTGTGGCATTGGGCCTGGTCCTGCCAGTCCACTTGGCTACTGCAGTGGGCCCTGCCTCCCTTATGCCCTCTCTCTAGGCCGCAGAGTGGGCAGCGTGGGAGTGGACAGCCCTGTTTTCTCTGAGCAAGAGCACAGAGGGCTTGGGTAGAAGGCAACGTATGTTTTGTGAGATTCCTGAGGCCTATGGTTTGTAAGCGCATTGACATCCTATCCAGAATCCTAGCTGAATTTTTCTAGTTTGCAGCCTCAATACTCATAGATCCCACATTGTGTATGTGGCAAGTTAAGTGGTAATTGAGGTTTGCAAATTTTCATGTAATTTATTCTGGTTTTCTTCCAATGGCCTGTGAGCTAAAACTTAAACACAGCTTTGTTGTAGTTGCTTCTTCCTGTTTAGAGAGCTGGCATAATATTTTGTCTTCTGGGCTCAAATAACCATGTAATTACTCTGTAATCATATAGTAATTAGCATGTACTATATGCATTTATTACATAATTATATTCCTGGAGGATTGCATGGCAATTAGACTTACATTCAGCATATCATTTTATATACTGTATAATGAACAAGTATATAATTTGTTGCTTTTTTCTTTTATCCTAATTTTCAGTTTACCAACCAGGAGCTGGAAACTTACTCTCCTGTTGCCTTGTTTATGCATTGTCAGGCAGGTGCCTGTGCTCCTTTGGCTCCTTTGGCCTCACTCAGTACCGCCTAATTATACATCTAAGGGAGTGCTAGGAGCTTGTGGGCTGCCCTGGGCTCCCAGCCTTTGCACTCCTTATACTTTCGACTTGTCATGAACTCATTACCTATTAGCTTCAAAACACAGAGTTGATCAGAGCTCCCAGCATCCACAGGGAAATGGCCGGACCTCAGTTAGAACAGAGGGTGTGTGAGCAGCCCGGCAGCCCGCACTGTGATCACGCCTGCCTTTCTCTCCTTTGCAGTGGAGCCCGTTCCCAAAGGGAACAACTGCCTGGATGCCGCCAAGGCCTGTAACCTCGATGATACCTGTAAGAAGTACAGGTCCGCCTACATCACCCCGTGCACCACCAGCATGTCCAACGAGGTCTGCAACCGGCGTAAGTGCCACAAGGCCCTGCGGCAGTTCTTCGACAAGGTTCCGGCCAAGCACAGCTACGGGATGCTCTTCTGCTCCTGCCGGGACATCGCGTGCACCGAGCGGAGGCGCCAGACCATCGTGCCCGTGTGCTCCTACGAGGAGAGGGAGAAGCCCAACTGCCTGAACTTGCAGGACTCCTGCAAGACGAATTACATCTGCAGGTAAACGGGCGCCGGCAGCTGGGTGATAAATGAGCTGGCAAGGAGGACCTTTGCGGCTGCTTCCGTGGCCGAGCTCCTGTTTTCTGAGTTTCTCCGAGGCGGGTGGGGGTGGGGAGGCCGAGCGGAGGGGAGGCGGTGGAGCGGACTGGCCAGAAACTGAGGTCTGCCCTCGGCCCAGGGTTTTTCTGAAGCTGGTTAGGCTGTTGTGCTGAGGAATGTTCCGGTCTTGAACCTGGGAACGCTTTGAGAGGTGCTTAGTAAGCACAGAGGGTCCCCTGAGGCCAGGTGAGCGTGAAGGCTCTTGCCCACTCCCCAGGCTCTGAGCTGGGGATCTCAGGGGGTTAACTCAGTGGGGGGGCGGTGTGTGCAGATAGGGAGGCTCTTGACTGTCAAGGTCTGAAGACTGGAAGAGACCAGCGAGAGAGACTGGGCCGTGCCCAGCCCTGAAGAGAACTTCCAGAACGCCTGGGTCTGTTCGGGCCATTCAGTCATCCACGTGGCTGAGGAAAGTGGGCACCCTCCTGCCCAGCCGTGCTTCTGGATCTCAGCCCCCAGCAGAAACCCTGCTAAGCCTGTCCCCCTTGTTGAAAGCAGTGGCTTCCTTTGCCTTTTTGGCCATTTTAAAAATTTTACTTTAATGTTTGAAGGAATCCATGAACACATTCTCTGTGTTTAAAAAAAAAAAAGGAATATAGAATTAGGTAGCCGCCCTTTCACTCTGCACACACTTGCCCTCGACTGTCACTGTCAATAATTTGATGTGTGTCCTTCTAAAACTTGGGGTTGAATTCGGTTGCTGGTGGAAGCAAGCAGATTCTGGTAAGCAGAGACCTGAGTCTTCGCAGCCTGAGGCGATGGGCACACTGCATTCACACAGGCAGCCTGGATCCCGGCGGGAGGGTCAGCTGGGACATCATTTTGACAACACCTGTATTTTGTCCTGGGGTGGGGGGGCGGGGAGCCAGGAGCCTTCGAACGCCGTCTTGGACAAAATCCTAAGTGCTCAATGAATGTTCACAGGTGAACAAGTAGATGAGGGTCTGACTATGTGCTTGTTTGCTTATAGGTTCCCCATTTCTAAAGAGCAGAGAGCAAGGTGGGGGGGGAGGAATGTCATGCTTTGAAAAAGATTCTAGTGAGCTGAGTTTCTGGTCAGTTTAAGTTTTACTCTGATAGAATGGCATCCTATTCTTTCCATAACCGGTTCTAGTAGGGACCAAAGAAAATTGAAAGTCCTCATTATTTGTAGAACCCTCTCATGCTGAAGATTTTTCTGGAAGTAATTCCCTCCACTTCTTTTCTAAGTTCTCAGCAGGTGACTTGCTATATGAGAAAGAGTGTAGGTGAGCCATCATGCCCTGGGAGGGGTCAGGTGTTCTTACAATGCAGTTTCTCCAAGGACTCTGTCACTCCTAGACTACTGCTCCATTGAGACCTTCCTAGCTATGGGCTAGAAGCAGAGACAGCTTGCTAGAAGGATAAGGCAGGTCCTCCGCCCAGCCATAACCTGGGGAACCCAATCAGCCAGAGAATAAAAGAACCCCCTGCTGGAGAAGAATGTGGCCGAGGAGCAGGACATGGGGAGGAAGCATAGGAGCAGGTTGGGAGGGAGCAGACCTTCTGAACAGCCCTCCTGCGAAGACCCCTGGATTTGAAACTCAAGTTCCTGGTGCCCCTTTAGTCTGAGCAGAAGACATCCCTTTTCTAGGAGCAGGACCGAGTTTCTAGGATCTTTCTTGGCTTAAAGTGAGACAGATACAGCTTCTCCCTGTCTCTTCGGTAGATGTTGTCTTCTTCACTGATGGGTCCAAGCCAGGCGGCCTCAAGACAGGAAGCTGTATGGGGAGGGAATGGAGCGGTGGGTGAGCCCACTGAGCAGTGGCCGGGAGGTGGGAGAGGTGATGGAACCTCTCCCTTCTCTTCTCATGAGGTTGGTTTTGCACACGAGCTCCAGAGGGGCTCTGTGATGGCTCCTGCACAGGCTGAAAGGTGACCCTGAGCCGTTCATCTGCATTACCTGGCGTGCTCTTCTCAAAATAGAGAATCCTTGGGGCACCTGGGTGGCTCGGTCAGTTAAGCGTCTGACTCTTGATTTCAGCTCAGGTCATGATCTCAGGGTTGTCGGGCTCTGCGCTCACCCCAGAGTCTGTTGGAGATTCTCTGCCTCTCCCACTGCTCTAAATAAATACATACATACATACATAAATACGTAAAATCTTTAGAGAATCCTTGGAGGGCTGGTGTAAATTAGCTAAGTCAGATTGCTTTTTTGCTGAGCTGTAGTGAGAAATAGCTGGGAGTTTGGGAACTTGGAGTGCTCTGGGGGAGACGGCAGAAGGAAAGTGCAGATAACAGGGCAATTTGGGTGCTGTTTGGGGCTCAGACTGACCCGCTAGGAAGGTTCCAGGAATTATTTGTATTGAGACAGCCTCAGCAGCAGACCATGGCCTCAGCTGATGGGGCAGAAATGTCCTGGGGGAGCAGCAGGACAGTCCTGCCTGATAGTGACTGTGCCTGGCCACACCGAGGTGGGGAGGTAGTGACCACTGCTGCCACGTGGTAGAGTGGAGGTGTGCGTGACTAGAAAGCTGCTTGGAAATCCAGATTCTACACCACCCAGGGGCACTACCGAGTGAAATTTACCTCAGTGGGATTGATGGGTTTTATACCCTGTCTTGAGACTTCCCTGGGAAGGTGAATCAGCACCTTCCCCGGTGGTACCCATCTGTAAGTGATTTAGCCCATAATTTCTTTCCAGGGCCTGGACTTATTACTCATGATTACCTCCTCCCTGTCAGATATGGTAAATGTACTTTAAGCTGCTGGATAGGCTAGGGGTGTTCTCTTTCATCAGATGTTATTAATCTTGTCTTTAACCCTATCCCTTTTATTCCATCCCTCCTCCGTCCATACCGGGGAGGCCCTCGTGGTGCCTACCGCCCAGAGCAGCGGCTGGTACTCTCTGGAGCAGGGGCTTCTGCAGGGTTTCACGTGACAGATGCTCTGGCCCTTACCCACCCAGAGACAGGGAGGCATCGCGGAGAGGATGACTTAAGGTCTATTTTGAGTATTCCCAAAGGGAAGGGGCAGCAAGAGGAAACATTGCTTCCTAAAAACAGTTTTCTTCGAAAGCTCACACTTTCAAAGGCTCCACATCCATCTTGGGATCAGTGACTATCAAAGAGCTGCCTTGGCTCATCGAAACTGCCTGCACTTGCTAGTTTCCCGTTCGCGGCGCGAGGGTTCCTTGCGCCAGGGCCCAGCGGCGCCCCTGCGCAAAACCCGTCTCTCTCCTGCCTTGTGCCTTCACACAGAAGAGATGCAACTTCAGCCTTGCCTGTTGACTTTGTTTTCTTTTCTCCTTTCCCTTTTAGAAAAGCTGACTGGCTCCTTTCCTCTTGGGGTGGTTGGGGCTTCCAAGCTTGTCTACAGAATATCAAACGCAGAGGTATTTTGGGGAGGATGTGATGAAATTTAAAAGGCACACTTTCTTCCCCTGAAGCACAGCATCTCCCTTGCCAATGGTCCCTCTGGTTGCTTTCCTTAGTGCCTGGAAGGATGTCAGGGCTGGGTTTGGCCGTAAAGGAGGCATAGTCCTTTATTCCTGCTGCAAGTTGTTATAGATGCATAATTTAAACTTCCGCCTACCTCCTTTCCCCCAAACTCTGATAATCCAAAATAAACTCAGCACTTGAGCACTGGCTCAGGGTGCTCAGATACGTTCCTAGCTCCTTTATTTTTCTAATTAAAAAAGACGCCTCAGCTCGACTTTATTACCAAGAGGTCTAGATTCTTCCTCTGGAGTATGCCCTCTTCTGTTCTCATCTAAGAGTGACGCAGTTCTACTCCAAAACCCTGTCTGCTTCCCACGCCGGGCAAAGAGGGAGCAGGTGGCTGCGGACCAGCTCACCTGCCTGTGGCTTTGGGTGCTGCCTCACAGTGTCGCTGTTGAGAACAACCCAGAGGATGCGTGGTTTGGGGCTCTGCCCTTCTTGGCCATTCTGCTCAAGCTGCAGGTGCTGCATCCTTGGGCGCAGAGTAACTCCATTCATGCTCAGTATGTAGACGCTGTTTCCCAAAACACGCCATGTTGCCCTGGGTGGGGCCCCGAGACGTTCCAGCCAGAGCCAGCCCAGCAGCTGAGACTTCCCCTTTACTGGCAGTGCATCCCGAAGTGGATGTTGCAATGTTGCATTTCCTCCCTCTCTCTCTCTCGCTCCCTCCTTTTAAAAAGTTGTTACTGTGGTAAGAGCACTTGTCATGACGTCTGCCTTCTGAACAGACCTTTGACTGCACCATCCAGTGTTGTCATCTGTAGGCACAGTGTTGTACAGCAGATTCCTAGAACTCACTTGTCTAGTATAACTGAAATTCGTGTACACTGATTAGCAGCTCCTTGCTTCCCCTCCCCCATCTCTCAGCCACCGTGATATATTCTTTGCTTCCATGGGTTGGATGATTTTAGATACCTCGTGTAAGTGAGATCATGCAGTGTTTGTCTTTCTGTGACTGGCTTATTTCACTCAGCATAAATTCCTCCTGGTTCATCTCTGTTGTCTCCTATTGTGGAAGTTCCTTCTTTTTAAGGTGCAACAGTGCTTGGTCAGGGATATCTCATTCCTTCTGGAAAGATTCTGATAATGCTGAACTTCAAAAGAGAAGGTATCAGGGCCTCTGTGCCCTCTGTCCCCAGTCCACATGGTTGTCTTGGTGCCTTGGCTCTGTGTCCCCCATAGCTTCCAGGAATGGTGGTTTTGATCAGGTCACCAAGTATATGATTCTCCTTTTTCCCGGGGACTAAGGATGCTACAGTTGTGTCCTGGAGACCTGGTTTTGTTGTGTTTGGTTTTGTTTGTTTTTAGCAGAACCAGGAAGGTCTCTCTGATAAAGCTCCAGAGGAACAGCATATATAATTTTCAAAATCCTGCCCTAGCCAGCACCACTGTCCACGCTGGGGCTGACTCTGTTATACTCAGGGGAAATGTGTTGTTGTTAATTTATTAACTGGGCAGTTGAGAAACACATCACAAAGCCATCCAGCAGATTTCTGCTCCAGTAACTCACTTGGTCTGACAGGTGTTAGTGTACCTTTAAAGGGTGAGGACCGTTTCATTTGCCTGGAGTCACATCCCCTCTGCACAGTAAACCGTGGATCTTAGAGATCAAGGACATCCTCCACAGCTTGGGCTGCATTCCTGAGTTGAAAACTGGGTTCTATATTACTATATCTGGACTTGTCTCGACATGCGGCAAACACAGGAGAAAATGGCTCAGAGGATAATTAATGCCTAAAACTAGATGGGTAGATTAATTTGGCACTTAATTTTATTTTACGCTGATTCATTCACAAATGGAAATCAGCAATTAGACAATGCAAACTTTTGAACCATGGAAAGAAAGGTTCGGGAATATGAGAAAATACAAGTAAAACATTTTCCAGTTCATTTGAGCAGTTTTCATTTCAAATGATTACATGGGTGTCTTTAGCAATGCATCCAGAGTGCCGAACAGCTAGGTTTTTGATGTGTCCCACCTGCATGAGCGGCCCACCACCCAGACTGGGTGCTGAACCCCCCCATCCCCCAACACTTGAGGGGGGAGCTCCTGTGTGCATGCAACGGATTCATCAGGAGGCTGAGAGAAGAGCAAGGCTGTCCTCTGACCTCCACTGCTGCCTTCTTGGAGTCCAGCAGGCGGGAGGAGCATGCTTCCCATCGGGTCCTTCCGGCCCCTGCCCCCAGCTTGTGCACCCAGGAGGCAGGCGGCCAGTCTGCACCAGCGAAGCAGTGTCAGCGCTCGCCAGGGTCCTGCCTCACAGGGGTAACCGGAGCCATGAATCAGGCAGGAGCCCGCTACAACTTGCTCTATCTTGTCACCTTGGATCTTTTTCCTTATCTCTCCTTGGGCAGAGGCGGGCGTGGAGCCATTTGTCTGCTACACCTGGAGCCTGCCGCTAAAAAAATGTCCGTCTGGATTTACACCACACCCTGTCCCTCTCCTGCCCGCCCCGTCCCTGTGCCTGCCCAGAGCTCAGAGTCTCTGCCTCACCTTCTTTGCCCCTTCCTCCACCTGCCCACGTCCTCACCAGCGGCACTTTGCCACTGTTGGCCCCGAGACAGAAAGAATCAGAGACTCCTTTCTTCATATGTGCACATTCTGTCAGTTACTAGATCCACATGGACAGATGGAGTCTTGGCACCAGAACTGTGTTTTACCGTCTTTGAGTATGAAGGTGGGTGGATGAGGGATGGAATGGAGTCTGCCCAGGAGGCCCAAAGAGAGAGCCCTGTGTTTCGTTGGGGGCGAGGTGTCATAGTGGAGGGTCTCAGGAGCCAAGGGCCTCGGTGGGTGAGAAGCAGGGAGAGTTGAGGAGAAGGAAGGCGCTCGGTTTGGGGAGGATACGGTGGTGGGGGTGGGAGGTAGGGACCTGAAGACTGTCCTGGAGAGAGAAAGATCCATGTGATATAAAGACAAGAGGTTGGGAGCCTCCAAGTGCCATGTTGAAGCATTGACTTTATCCATTGAAGCTTTATGAAGGGAGAGAGACATGACCAGCTGGGCCTCAGAGGGCTCCCGGATGGCTGTGTAGAGGGGGATCAGCTTGGGAAGAGTCCAGGAGGCAGGTGGGAGGTTCTTACGGTGGACCAGGATGAGAGGTGACCAGGAGAAAGAGGGTGATAGTTGGGAAGCTTGAGGCACCATGGATGGAAGGACTTGAAGGTTTACTGAGAGCGTCTGGCACACACAGAGGCTAATGTGGGTCTCTCCAGCCTGGTGACTAGGCAGATGATGCTGTTCGTAGCCAGGATGGGGAACAGGAGAAAGAGGGATGGGCTTGTTTCTTGGGTTGGAGATGGGGGAAGAGGACCATGAATTGTTTGCGCCATGCTGTCTTTGAGGGGTGTGTTCATTGGGACTCTTTTGGTCCATGAGAGAAACCTAACTTAAGTGGCTAGGGCAGAAGGGGGGGTATTAACTCACAAGACTGGGGAGGCAGGGTAATTGGACACGGCCAGAATGGCGGGCACAGTGTCACTGGAGCTACACTGTCACCTCGCTGCTCCCTCTGCTCGCTTCCTTCTCATCCTGTTTCTCAGTGAGTGCTGCCCCCGGAGCTGCAATGCACATATCTCATCGTCTCATAATCAAAGACAGACTCTTCCCCACTGTAACCTGTTAGAAAAATCCTGCACAAGGACTTTGATTGACCTTGGTTGTGGCACGTGCCCGTCCCTGGACGAGTCACTGAGGTGAGAAGGAATGTATACTTTGGCCTAGTCGAAGCCAGGGTCGGCAGAGTCAACTACCAGAGGCAGGGAAGGAGTGCTGAGCTCAGAATAACAAGGTGGGGTCTGCAATGCATGAGGATGTCTGTGTTCTGCACCCAGATGGAAGGCTTGTACAGAGAGGCCCTCAGAGGTAAAGGCACAGTCCTTTCAGTGGCCCCAAATTCCCACATGAACTGTCCCTCTGCCCTTACCTGTCTTGCCTCTTCTCCAGCCTTCCTGCCTTGACTATCTCTGCTTCAGCCACACTGGTCCCCTTGCTCCTTGAATGCACCAGGCATGTCCCCCCATCCAGGCCTTTCTTTGCTCTAGCTGTCCCCTCCATTACAACCACTCTTTCCCAGATCCTCCCAGACGAACTCCCACACCTCCAAGTCTCCTTCAATCTCATTTTAATGAGGCTCATACTGGCCCCCTATTTAATACTGCATGTCCCTGCACATTCCCAATCCCCTTATCTTGCTTTCATTCTTTTTCAAGGTACTGATCACCTTCCAACACACTATGTGATTTACTTACTTGTTTTGATTATTGTGTGACTCTTTTCTTCACTGGAATATAAGTTCCACAGATAGGATGCATCTGTGTTATATCCTAAGTGCCTAAAACTGGGCAATATCATGTGCTTACTAAATATTTGCTGGATGAATAAATGAATGAATACATTTAAAACATGAATGGATCTCAAAGAACGGGCTAGGGGTAGATTTTAGAATCATCAACATAGAGATTGTTGAAGATATATCATAGGATTTATTCCCCAGGGAAAGGAGGTGAGAAGAGAAATAGGCCAAAGACTGAACCTTGAGAACACCAGGTTTATGGTAAACATGTTTAAAGAGGCCTTATTGAGGTAAGAAGTTAGAGAGTTGGAAAACCAAAGACCTCCACAAAGCTGAGGGAGAACAGAATTTTAGGAAGAGAAGTGGGTGAGCATGGGTGTCAGTCACTCAGAGGGAAAAGGAGTAGAACTCAGAGTGACATTGGTTTTAGCACATAGGATATCTATCCATCCACGTAACCACCCACCTATCCATCCATCCATGTATGCATCTACTCACCTATCTGTCCATCTACCCACCTATCTGTCCATTCATCCATCCATCCATCCATCCATCCATCCATCCATCCATCCATCCATTCATGCATCTACCCATCTACCCATAGATGTCTCCATCCATCCACCCATCTGTCTGACCATCCATCCATCCATCTATCCACACACCAATCCGTGCATACACCCACATGTCTGTTCATCAATCCATCCATCCACCCATCTGTCCATCCATCTATTCATGAACCCACCCACACATCTGTGCATCCATCCTTCTCCTTCATCTGTCCATCCATCCATCCATCTACCCACCCACTCATCTGTGCATCCATCCATCCATCTACCCACCCACTCATCTGTCCATCTACCTATCCATCAATCCATCCATCCATCCATCCATCCATCCATCCATCCATCCATCCATCCATCCAGTTGGCCTTCAGTTATTGTGCCAGGAGTAAAGACCCAGCTTCTCATATACAGTGCAGAAAGGAAGGCAGGCACACATACAGTCATTACAGCCTGGTGTGGTAGTCTGTGGTCAGGAAGGTACAAAGTACTATGGGACAACAGAGGTGAGAACAGCCAACTCAGCATGGTGGGTCAGAATGGCTTCCTGGAGAGGTTGCCACCTGAGCTGGGCTGGAAAGATGAACAGCCTGGGAGACAGAAGCTTGGTAGTCATGGGACAGAGGCCCAGGCCTGTGGGTGTAACGGAGGCATGGGATGTAAACAACAACCTATTCACCAGGCTTCAATGATGAGCCGCACTGGGCCTACGGCACAGGCATGGTCTCTGATCAGGCCAGGTGCCCTGCATGGAGACAGCCAGTGGATCAATGAGCTCAGGGATTGCCCAGCACCCACATGGAGGAGGTGGGGGTCAACCAGGTCTTGCTAACTCTGAAACCTGGTTTCTGTCATTTTTATTTCTAAATGACTGTCTTTCATGACAAGAATACAATGTTCTCATACTGTTCAGCCTTACTGTCCTTAGTTCCAGACAGGCAGAATGATAATCTCGGCCAGCCTCTGAATCCAGACGCACTTTATGGCTCAGTAACTAAGACAGCACCAGTTTTAAAGACAGTTTTCACAGACAGTTAGGACATAATGTCCATCAGATCCTCTTAGCATCATTTTAAAAAAAATCTACTCAGGTAATACATGCTCATTAAGTTCTTACTTTATCTAATTTCCTTTTGAGCACTCATTGCTTATTACAGAGTGGTTTCTCTGTGACAGCTTACTGATTACAAGAGTCGTTTCTACAAATAAAAAAAAATCCTCTTGCACCACACTGGTGTATTCTGTTTATTATTATTATTATTATTGCTATTATTAACGCAGTCGTTCACTCGGGGCACATTTATTGAGCACTGTCTATTTGACCTGAAGGGTTCTAGATGTGTAAGTCATTTGCCTGTCACCCAGCAGCTCCCGCTTACCCGGTTGGACCCTGTAAGTTCCAGCCGGCTGTCATGGGAGTTCAGGGTCCTCAACCCTCACCTACCCCAAGGCGGCAGAAATCAGGGACCTGGCTGTGTATCTCGTGGGAGATGAATTCTTTGTTGTCACAGAGTGACAACGAGCTCTAAATGATCCACGGTTATGTCACTAGGCTGGGGTCATCCACGTGTTTGCCTTCCTACCTTCTCTCTGCCCTGTGGCCATGTCATGAATCAGAGGTAAGCCTCCATTTTGTGAACTACGTCTTGACTGCAGCACAGGTACAAGGTGAGGTAGAGGGGAGATGTGGACTCGTTCCTGGACATGCTGAAGTGAGGGGCCCAAGACGGCGGACCATCTTGTGTAAGACGGCCGGCAGCTAGGAGAACCCCAAGGGATCCCCTCAGCTCCTCTGTGCAGGTTGCTCTCTTCAAAGGGGACACTTCCCAGCAGCCATGTCACATACTAAGACCTGAAGTTCACTGACAAGCAAACTGGCTTCCTCCTCAAGCCAACCTAATCCCAACCACATAGAGTCTATGATGTCTTTTTGTTTTTAATTCCAAAGGAAGGGGTTGCTTCCGTTTCATACAGCTCCTTTTGCAAACGAGTTTTATCCACTGGGCAAAGAATGGGAAAAGGGGGGCCTCAGTATTCCTGGGGGGCAGCTCTCTCATCCAGACCAATAGCTTTTGGGGGCCAGTGGTGTCCCATGCTGGCCAGCATGCTGGCCCCATAAACTGAGACTATTCCCTCTCTGTCCTTGCCCTCCACAGGAAACAAGATTTCTTTTAGTCATGCACAGTTTGCGGTTGACGGAAGTACCCATAGGCCAGGACCCAGAGCAGTCTCATTTTTGTGGGAGGAAATCTGCCCCCTCAGTTGTGGGGTGGCTATTGCGTAGGGTCTCACAGCCAGACTTGAAGTCCTGCTCCACCCAGGAGACCCCAGACCCCCACTCAGACATCACCCTAAGTTAGGTATCCCACAGTCATGTTGGCATTTACATTTCTATGGAGTATTTCCAATTCAGTGAATGGGAAATTGTTCTGTAATTTCCAAAAGCAATTAATTATGCAGAAAATTTTGCATCCAAGGAAAACAAGAATTTAAAAGAACCATCAATGTGAGAAGTACCACACCAGACTGCAGTTGGACTTTTTTATCTCCTTCCCGAGTGGTTGTCAGTGTTGTGGGTGAGTGAGGTGGACCTGGGTGGCCGTCCTGGTTCTGCTGGTTCTAGGAAGGTGGGGATTCCGTTCTCCCAGGGCAGTTTTAGGGACTAAAGGAAATATCTATTCAAATGCATCAGCACAGTGCCTGCCATCTAACACCACAAACAGTAAATACATCCCTCACTCTTTCTTTCCTAAGCTGTTATCATAGAGGAAAAAAAAGCTTAAATCCCAAATGTAACATGCCCCTCCCCCCAAGCAGGCAGAGACCTTTAAAGTAGGCTTGGTGGGTGGAAGGGGTGGATTCTTACTGCTTTACACTTCTCTGCACCCACAGCATTAACCAGCGCGTGGAAATGTCAACGCCATTATGTGAGACGATGTTGCTAAGCTTTACACATCACCATCTTTCCAGTGTTGCACCGTTAGGGAAAAGTGGGGGGCAGAGGCGGGGCGGGGGGGAGACAAAGTCCAGAGGTGTTTGGAGCATGTGTCATCTCAAGAACATTCCTATCCCGAATAGACCACTATTGACATACAAAGATACACAGTCAGACACGGACGGAGGTGGCCACGAAACTGTTCGGCCCGAAGTGCTAGATTCACTATTGTTGAAACTGAATAGGCAGTGGGGGGACCCCTGGCAGCCTCTCGGGGCACGTGCTGCTTCAGTGACCCAGAGTAACCGTGAATAAAGGGTTCTTAGAGGTGCTGGGGTTTGAGTCAGTGATGTGAGCGATGCAGCAAAGGGCAGAGACTGACTCAGTGCCCCTGAGACTGATCCCTCCTGTCCTCTGGGTGGTTCTGTGCCGTGAATCATCCTGTCAGCCCATTAGGAAGCCAGCCACAACCGGGGGCAGAGTCTGCGGTGCCAGGGACAGCGTGACAGGAATGCGTGGATGGCGGTGACGGTGATGAGGATGACGAGGAGAGCAGCATTTGTGTGACATTTACGGTGTGCCGGGCCGTGTGCCGAGCACTTCACCGCACCCCCCGAAGCGGGGCTGTCACTAGCCCCCCGCACCGTGTCACGGATGAGGAGGTCGCCCAGGTGGAGCCAGTGACGAGAGCCCAGAGGGCCTGTACACCCCGCGGTGCCCCCTTCTCCTGCAAAGTGCGCGCCTCTTGCAAACTGCCCACAGAATGTTTCCTAAGACGCTTGGCAGGTGTGGAGTTGGATACCTGAGGGGACTCTGTGTTCACAGTTGATTCCTCTTAAAACAACAATTTTAAACAAGAGGCCTTTGGATCTCGTCAAGATAGGGCTTAAGTGCCCCTCACCAAACATCTTTCACTTCTTGTTAAAACAGTGGTTTTCCCGCTTTTTGGTTTCAGGACTCCTTTACACTCTTAAAATTACTGAGAATCCCAAGGGCTTTTGTGGCTGGGGGTGGGGGAGGGGGTTTGAGGATAAATCTGTTGACACTCTATTGAGAATCAAAGCTGAAGAAACGTTTACATATTTAGTACTTCATTTAAAAATAACATCAAGGAAAAAAGTAACACCAAGAAGCCCATTACATGTTATTCAAAATAACAGAACATATTTTTATTAAAAATCACTGTATTTACAAAACAAAAAATGTAGGGTGAAGCATGGCACTGTTTTATACTTTTCCAATCTAGTGTCTGCCTGCAAGATACCTGGGGTTTTATATCTGCTTAGGCTTTCAGTTTGTTGCAGCATCCCCACATCGTGTGACTTCTGGAAAAACTGGGTCCTCTCATGAGAACAGGGAAGACAGAAAGGTAAATAAGACCTTAGCATGGGTAGGAAAACAGCTTTGACCTCACGGGCCCTACAAGGCTGAGATTGCCGGGGTCCCTGGGCCTCACTTTGACAACTGCTGGCCTAGAAGGACCAGAACAGTCTTAGGCTGGAAGACGTGTGTGTGCACAAACGTTCCCACAGCATCCTTGAACTAGGACATTCTGATTGTGTACCCAACCCGCTCAGCTCCGGCAGGTCAGAATGGTGAGGTTGGGAGGTGAGTGGGAGCCGAGTTCCAGAGCCCTAGCAGGTGGAAATTATACTGATCCCTGCAGAACTGCTGATTCCCATCAACCATCACTCTGGGGCCGTGGGGCAGGCTGGTGTGCCTGGCTCAGCTAGGTTTCTTGCTCCTAGAGATGCCCTCCTGACGGGCAGCCCCTTCGCAGACAGCCCTTCCTTCTCTGTTCTAGCATGCCGGAGGAGTTCAGTGTCACATTCTGCGCAGTCAGGCAGAACTCTAGGCTGACGTGTAAAATCCGTCTGTGTCCAGAAGACTCAGTGGCACTTTTCTCTTAGGTAGGAGCTCATGCCACAGATAAGCCTCTGCTCCTTGGCATGCTGGGTGGGGTGATACACCTTGATGTGAGCCATCTCAGGTGATCATTTGCCATGGCGAGAGCTGAAGGATTATAATGACGTTGGACCTGGGAAAACCCTTAGAGTTACAAATGGCAGGAAACCTGGAAGTTTGAGGGTTTTTTTGTGAGTGCTTAGCAGTTGAAATGCATACTGGAGAGTTGGCAGGCTCCCTCTGACAGCTTTGAACTTCTTAGGATGAAGGTCTGGGAGAGAGAATGCCCTCCCTCCAAGAATATTCACTCCAGCAAAGGATCTCGACACTGTCCTGCTGGAATACCTTTCTCCGGAAATAGACAAAAGCAAATGGGAAATACCTCTTCCGTGTTCCAGGTTCAAAAATTCAAGTTAAAACATTTTTAGCTAAAAATAAGGTATATGGCTTGAGAAAATGTGCTTTTTGCTTCGCATACTGGCTGGTGGTTGGTTCATTCATTGGCTCAGCAGGACTGGAGTGCCAGGTGCTTTGAGGGACCCAGAGGGTCAGAGACAAGTGAGCCCCCAGAACAGAGTGAATGTGCCCAGCAGAGGGCAGAGAGCTGGACACAGGTACCATCACTCAGTAGCATTGGTTCTCCAACGTTAGCCTGTGTTGGGATCAGTTTCTGATTCATGAGGCCTGGGGGCGGGGCTTGGTAACTTGCATTTCTAGAGCATTCCCAGTGATGCTGCTCGAGTCCACACTTGGCCAGAGAGTCAGGAGAATGTTGACCAAGTGACATTAGTTGATGGGCCTTACCCTGCTCTCAGAGGGGTCCCCAAAGCTGGGGATGAGAAGAAGCAGGCAGCCAGATTAGACCTGTGGGGCAGTGAGCAGGGGGCATAGGGGAGGACAGCATGTTGTGGCTGGTGGTAGCGGCAGGATGAGGACAGCAGTTCAAAGTGTCTGTGCTGCACTCTTGTCCAGGTCTAACTGGAAGGCCGGGGGAATCCCTGTGAAAGGCTCTAATACCTCCCTGGGTACTGGCACCTTAGGAACAAGGGATCCTGAGAAATGGCTAACATGTACCTAGTAAGTCACTGCCTGAGCATCCCCAGCGCAAGGGGGGAGCTTGCCTTCTTTGCAGGGAGGACATAGACAGTTTGTTGTCCGTAGGCTGAACTGGGCGAGAGATTGAAATTCGTTTGGCTGAGTTATGCCTGAAAAATACAAAGTAAAACAGAGGGTTTCGAGGCAGTTATTTGAAAAGAAATCCTCCTTCCAGAATGACATTTGGAGCAATCTTTGCCCTGAACTATTCAAATGAGGAATGCTGACATACATGCTTTGCTTTGCTCTTGTCACTTTTTCCAAGTGGAAGCATCTGTGGTTGTCAGGAGGGAATGTGAGTGGACAGCACCTCTAGTGATGACTTGTAATGCAGATTACTCGAACACACACGGATGTGTGAGATGCAAAAGTGCTATGATTCCATGGGCCAAGGTCTCCTTGAACCTAGGCTTAGACAGTACACAGTGTGGGCTCACCCCTAGCTCACTGCTGATCATAAGAGAGGGAAAGTGGAGGGTGTAGGTGGTGGGAGGCCAGACGCCATATCCCAAACGGACCGTATCTCCGTCCTTGACCCTGTCTCACCATGGCCACCACCTCACACACAGGGTCTTGCATTGAGGGTGTATAATGACTGTGTCATTGGGAGGTTGGTGCCTTGTGGGAGCCATGTGCAGTCAGCCAGGCGCTGTGCTGGCTGGGGCTGGACGACCATGCTGAAGACAAGCTGAAGACGAGCACGCTTGGGGCTGGGCGCCTGGATGCTCTTGTACCCTGAGGAGTCCACCTGGAAAGCCTCAGGCCTGGGGCTTTCCACGCTGCGCCCCGCCATCCCCAGGCTCAGAGAAAGCAGAAGGGGTGTTTTCCAGGTGGACAAGAGGTGCCACCAAATACTGCCTGTCCACCGGGTTCTGTTCCAACCTACGTGGGAGAGCGCCTCTGGAAGAAGCCAGGCTAGGTGTTCCTTGTCCACGTGGAGCAGGTGGGCCCGCCTCACATGGCTTCAGAACCCAGTGGAAGTCCTGTCTCCATGTGGCGTCCGGCCCTCCCTGGCCGAGCCTCCTTATAATCCACTTGATTCCTCTATACCTGCCCTTTCATGGGAGCGGAGAGAGACACCTGCTCCATTACCTGCTTCACAGGACTCTGGGGGGACAGAAGAAGCCAGCACTGAAACACCTTGAGCGTAGTAACGGTAACATTCGTATCCGGCCCTTTTCTGTGCCAGGCAGTGGGATCCGGGCCTCAGCCCTCCCCACATGGGCAGATGCAGAGATGAAATACAGCAGCAGGGACAGTGCAGCTTTGATCCCGTGGTCTGACTTCAGGGCTCCTGTCCTTTCCCGCGATGCCCTACACCCACAAGCTCTGAGAAGGGTCCATACGTGTGTGTCCTCTTCCAGGAAGGCACCCAAGCAGATGGTCCCAGCCTGGACAGCTCCTGCCAGATGCTTCCTGTCTCCGGCCTCAAGAGTGTTCTTTGCAGTCCAGAGAGGGCTGGTTGGGGAGGCTGCTGACTTTTCCCTGTGGGCCTGGGAAGCCCCACATTTTACACCCCTCACTTCTTGACTTCAGCAGCACCCCCTGGAGTGACTGTATACACAGCCGGGGGTGAGGAGGGGTGCTCAGTGAGGGAGATCATGGGCTGAGGGACTTCTTCACATAGCCGTGTCATGGAATTGCATTCAGCCTTACTGAACAGCAACAATAGATATTAGTTTTTATGTTTTTAAACTGCAAGCACGGTTAAACCAAAAGAATGCCCACTCATTCTGTCATTACACTTTATTGGACCTAGTAAATATCACTGACAACCACTTAAATCAGATTTCAGCTTCTCAAGCACACAATTCTCATCAAAATGGCGGCAAAAGTCCAAGAACTAAAATTTAGAAATTGAACATTCATTCTCCTTTCAGTGTTGTGGGGGTGAGTATGAGCTGGAGAATCTGTGGTTTCCTTTTGAAAATTTGGCTCTAACTCTTACCAGCTCCATGACTTTGCCTGGATGTTGACCTTTCTGGACCCAGTGTCCTCCGCTGTAAAGGAAGGCTAATCTGGGTGGTCAGGCTGTTGTGTGTTCAGTGACACAGGCCTACGAAGTATTGCCCATAGTGACCGGCTCTAAGTTAATGCAGTTGTTGTACTATTAGTACTGTGTCTGGAGAAGTTAGACGTGGGCTGAGTTGTCTCCTCTCCTGCTCTGTGCCAAAACCAGAACACCAAGATGTCCATGATGAATATCGTTCTCTAGGTGACTGGAGCCATAGTGGGTGGCACTTGGATTCATTCATTCATTCATTCATTCATTTCTGCACTCATTCAGGACATATTTGCCAAACATCTCCTTTATGTGGGACATAATCCTAAGCTCTCAGGCTCTCATGGCAGAGGCAAGACTATAAATAAAGTGAGGATGTAAAATAGGAAGGGTGGGAGAGAAGATGTGGGCAGGAGGGCCAAAGTGGGCGCCCTAACTTGGGGCAAAGAGCCAGTGGGCAGAGCTGCTGGGAGGCTCCCAGGAGACCACCTGAGAGCACTGGGAGTGGGTCACAGGAAGCCTTAAACTCACCTGGTTGGGTAGAGTGGTTGAGTGGATGGTGTACTAGAAAATGACTTATGGGGACCTTGGAAATCAGCCTCTGAGCCCTAAAGAATAAAGGGGGAAATGTTTTAAATTCAGTGGAGAGCTTTAGGGAAAATGTGGAAAATGGAACTGGGGGTGTGGGGGAGGGGCCGCTGTTGACAAGAGAACGTTCAACGTGAGACTTGATTACCAAGGAGAGTTTTGGATATTCCGCAAAAGAGGGGAATTATCTGATGGCAATGGAATAAGTGATTTATTCTTTTGACGTATAACACCACAATTCCCTGTCTCCTGAGCATTGGCCCAACTGGGAAGGAAGATATTAGGGACTAGCTGTTTGCTGAGCTCAAAGTCTCTGTTGACCTTAAAACAACTTGCCTGGAAGAAAAACGACCTAGTGTATATTTACTATTGAACATAATTTTCCTTAGGAAGTCTGCAACCCTATTAAAGATTAATAGGGAATCTTATTTTCATATGTTTCTGCTTAAAGTCTGTTTGTGCAAGTGTAGGCTGTTAGCCATTCAGACATCCGTTTACCTTCTTCCCCCACCCCCTCCCAGGGCAGGCAGAAGCTAGGCTCCTTTAATGTACGGAAGGTAAATTAACACTCTCCTGAGCAGAGCTTGGAGCTTGGGGCTCAGGTACCACAGAGGTATTTAGCACTGGTCCTTTGGGGGTAAGGGCAAGGGGAGGAATTTTGCAAATTATTAAAGTCAGGAGAGCCTGTGTAATTTCAATTTTTCATCTTCTGGGAACCCCCAAAGAAGCAAGGTTTGACTGAAGGAGGCCAGGTGGCATTTGGGATAATTTCTAGAATTTACCTGTGTTTCTCTAAAGTAATTAGAGCTCAGTTTCTCTGGCTCTAAACATCATGATGCAACACTTCTTTCTGAGGGGTCAGACAGCACCTTCCTAAACGTATACAGGCCTGATGCTAGCCAGCTCAATAGAGGACCACATCTGGGGACCACATGTAGTGACCTGTGGAATTGTCTTGACCTGTTTCTGTGAATGTGATTCCACTGGCCTATAAAACACATTTCTCTGCTAGAAGATGTGGAGGACTCACAAGAGACATCTCTCTTTGGTTGTAATGGTAGGATTAAGCCTGATGTTAATCATGAGTGTGTTGAGCCTATGTAGACTTGAACGGGTGGATTGGTGATCTCAGGACAAAGCGTTTCATACGCCATATTATTAGCAGAAGCATTCTAAGAAAAAAAAAAATCAGTGTGACTGTCTTTACCCTAAGGCTTCATAGAGATCTCAAGAGCAGTAGGGACCTCCTGGGCTGGTCCAGAGCAAAACAGAAGACACAGCGCTGACAAGTCCTGTCCTCTAGGAATCTGGAGGTCATACACAGGTGCTAGGTGCCTGGCACATTCATCTTCCAGTCGCACTTTGAAGGACTTACTGTCATCCAACTGGAGTAATCAAGCTCCAGAGAAGTTAAAGTACTCACCCCAGATGCCATGTTTAGCAGGTGGTTGAAATGAAATTGAAGTCCTGGTCCATTTTCAAATTCTATATTCAAAACCTCTACTGTGTGCTGATTTTTAGCAGTGTTTTTGTTTTCTGTCGCCGCTGTGGCAGATTACCGCAAACATGGTGGCTTTAACACAAATTTATTCTCTTACATTTCCAGACATCAGAAGCCATACACAGGTCTCATGGGGGTGAAATCAAAGCACCCACAGGACTTAGTTCCTCTTGGAGGTTCTTGGGGTGAATCCATTTCCTTGACTCTTGCCTATATGCATTCCTTGACTCGTGGTCCCTGCCCCCATCTTCAAACTCAGCAAAAGCTGGTCCAGTCTTTTGCGCATGGCATCTGACCTCCTCATCTGCCTTCTTCTTCCCCTTTTAAAGATCTTGTGATTACATTGAGGCTACCTGGACGATCCAGGACAATCTGCTCACTTCAAGATCTACACCCATAATCACACATTTAAAGGCCTTTGTGCCATGCCAGGTAACATATTAACATATTCCGTGGTTCCAGAGACTACAGAAGAGTGTAGACATCTTCTTCTGCCTACAGTAGTCTTTCTGCTGACGTGTGTTTTTAATTTTTGCTATATCATGAATTGTAGAACTAGTGAGTCCCCGATCGTTGCTAGAAAGCACAGAGCCCGATATGCAGCTTTCATCTAGCACATCTAGTGTGCATTTCGCAGCAGCTCTACCCCTGCCTCTGTTTGATCTTTCAACGGCCGCAAACACCCTCACTCATCTTACATTCATTCTGTTGCATCAAGTTACATCTGAATGCATCTCAAAATTCTTTCTGAAATGAGTGTGGGCATAAATAATGTGGTGAAACCATGGTGGGTGACCTTTGCTGCCCCAGGGTTCCTGAGCAGTTGACTCAGAGCTTCTTAGGTTCCTGGATGAATGTAAGGCAACTGCTGTCATTCGGTTCCGAAGGTGGAGGTGTCTGCAGAATTTTATAAAGTAAATTCATACCATGTTGGTCTAGAGTTTTAAGATATGGCTCTACTGGTGAAAGATTGGTTGAGCGTCTAGATTTCTGTTTCTTCTTGTGGCCAAAAGTCACAACACTGATAACTGAAGTTCCCGTACAGAAATACGGAAGGCTTACTGGATAAGATTGACTCTTAAAAGAGTTGTAGTTTATTTGTCACAGACTGCTATGGGATATCTGAACGCTTTATGATTATGTAACCATCCAGAAAACCTCAAATTTCTTTTTTCCCTCAATTTCTTCCCATAAAAACAAGTACTGGCAAAGCTAAGTTTTCTGCACTGAAGGACATCTTGCAGCATGGATAATACAAAACAACTTGATTTGACTTGGCAGTGCAGCACAGGACTGTTTGCAGGGTTTCTGTGCCCTGGTATGACTTACAGTCTGCTTACACTGTGACCATCATTGTGCCGTGGAGAGATTGGTGAGGGGGGTGAGGGGAGGAGTTCTGGCCAGAGGGCAGCTCTGGGCATCCGATCCAAGGCTGCCAAGAGCCCCTTCGCTATTGGAATGGATTCCCTTGCCAACTGTCAGAGCTTGCTTTTCAAATTTGCCACGTAGAGATTAGCTGTCAAACCCTGTCGGCCACTCTGCAGCTGTTGACTGACAGCTGTTAGTGCTCATGCAAGGTGGCTTCATGACGGATGCCGAGATCGATCGGACGCTGACCTGGACGCCCTTCAGGGGGCTGCCGCTGTGTCACGTCCTCGGAAAGGCTAAGGAAACATGGCGCCTCTGCCCTGCAGCGTGCTTACACGGAACCCTCACCCTGGAGGGACACCCCAAGTGGGACTCCTGGACTAAAGCCATGTGTGACTCCACCTGCATTTCCTAAAGTCCTTTCTTGGTAGGACTTTGTCACAGCACCGTGGGTCAAGCCCAGAGGGCGGTGACCGTAGCCTCCTGTGACCCTCAGGCTGGGCCAAGAGCTACCAAGGAGCTGGACAAGTAGTTATGATCAGGGTTCCCTAGGGCTAGTGAGGAGAGGGGCATTTGTATCAAGATGAAGCTGAGCAGGGATTTGGGAGGAACAGGCCAAATCTCTCCTTGGCCACAAGAGTCGTATTGTCCCAGGAAACAGAGGCCTTAGGCAAAGTTTCTTGGACTCCACAGTACTCTTTCCCCAAAACAGGGGACCACAGTTTGGCTAAGTCAATGAGAAGTACATCAGTTGACCGAGGCTTTCATCATCCCACCAGGAGTGGAAACCCACATTAAGGGCCCGAGAAACTCAAGATGTGCAGAACTTTGGGTATTTGTGCCTGGGTGTGTGAACCTTCCCCAAGGCTTTAGCCCCAGAGTAGCCACACTCACTCACCCGCCTGGGGAAGACCCTGGCTTTCTGAAGGGTGGCCTGAGCTCCCCCAGCTCCACAGCCTGTCCCCCAGAGAACATGCTGGGCTGTTGCTCCAGGAAGCCCACATGCACAGCACAAAGTGGGGAGCAGCAAGGCAAGAAAACACCTCTGCAAAATGTCTTGAATATAGGCTCTGATTTGCGAGAGGATGCTTTCCAGATGTGCTCTCCGGTAGGCTGCTGGGGAAGAAGGGCTAAGGTAATTTTCTAAAAACAGAACGAGAAAAATATGTTTTGTGTCACCGTACCAGAAAATCACCATTCCAGAACTCTTGCTTTGTCATCCCAGCTCTAATATTAGCAGCGTGTTTTTCAAATTATTTTTATTCTGCATAAGAGATTAGTAGTATTAACAAACTCATTGATACTTAGTCATTTAAAAAACATGTCTTCCCCCTAAACCCCAGGGGAAAAAGTAGCTTTTCTTAAAAATGCCTTTATTCTATGAGCTCATCTGACTGAGAGGCATTAAGTAACACCACAGGATTCCTGGCTTCCGACTTCTCAAATTTGTTTTGGTCAGAGTCGCTCCACAGATGTAGCCTCAGTATGGGAGACAAGGGGCGAGCAGAAGGCAGGCAAGGGTGTATGTTCCTCTGTGTTGAGCTTGCTGTGGGTCTCTGCTGCAAGGGCTTACCATTGGAATGGACCAGGAATTAGGGAACAAAAAAATAAAAAAATGAAGGGATAGGAAATGAAAATGTGTTGGGCAACGTGTATTCTGGGTCCTGTGTGAGGAGCTTTATAGAATTGCCCATGAGTTCTCACAGCAGCCCCATAAAGCGACTGTGGATGTCATTCGGCCCATTTTCCAGGTGAAGAAACTAGTTAGCTAAGGTGTGAGAGTATGAAAGGTGGAACTGGGGATAGAGACAAGCACGTTTCCCTCTCAGGCCTGGCATGCTTTGTTTCCTCTGACTTTGTTTCCTCTAATTAAGCAAACCTTTCCAGGCTACATGGCTTGCATTGAAAACCGAGACTTGACAGCCCTTCTGCTCACACCAGGGTCAGAGAAAAATGTTAGTCATTTCTTACACAAGCAGATGAATAAAGAGATCCCATCCCAAGGTTCTGGGTTTCAGCCGGTCCATCAAGTTCTGCAGTCCCGAATGGACACTGGTGCCGTCCCCAAAGCCCCTCAATAAAGGGAAGCCTCATTCATCGGTAGACTCACCACTCTCAGATGCAGGGTTCTGGATGCATCCATGGCGCCTGCTGGACTCCCGCATGCCATTCAGAGTGCTCAAGGAGGCTGTAAAGTCAGCGGGACAGCATTTGGGTCTGAAGAACCATCTGGCCAAATGGTGGGATAGGGAGAGCAGTTACACACTGATGACTTAAATCACATCCCTGGGAACTTAAGGCCCAGCCCCCTCTGCATTTTCCCCTTCCAGGGCTGACACCTGCTGTCTGCCACCACCCACCGTGTGACTCTGAGCAGGAGCTTCACCTTTTTATCCTTCAGCTCTCTTACATGGGAGATGAGGAGACCCACTGGAAAAAATCTGGGTCCCTGTACTCAGAGGAAACCCAGTGCCTAGACACTGAAATCATGTGTCATGCAAAATGGAATCATGGGTGAAAACAATAAGAACACTTTGAAAATAAGTGCTCTTTTTCCCCGGAGTATTTTCAAGTGTCCCTAGATTGTATTGCTGAAGTGACAGGGAAATCCAAGAGCTAAGTAGTTCAGCAACGACTGTGGGAGTTCTGAGTAGTTCGTGTTAGAGCCTGGATCTCATTCAAGACCTCATGATTCCTGGTCCAGAGCTCTGTTCCACCAACCACGCGGCTTGTGTCCAAGTATGGGATTCATCCTGGAAAAAGACATTAAAAAGAATAGGATGATCCAGGAGGAGTTAAACGGGGCATTACTAGTATTTTTTTTTTAACCTGTTTACCATAATACCGTTTTCCTAAAAATGTTACAGAAAAAGTAGGTAAATGATTTTCCCCCCACTGTCAAAAGGCCATCTGCTGTTTGAGAAGATTCTCCTAGATTTTATCGTTATAATCATTTTTCTATTTCCAGTTAGCAGCACGCTTCTTTTAGTACGATATGTTCGGCATAAACCACGGTTTTCTCTTCAGCAGATTTCCTAAGGCTACCTTGGCATTTACCGGCGTTTTCCTCCTTTTTGAGGGTGGGAATTTTTCTCTTTCAGAGGGACATACGTTTCTACATGAGCGCCTATTCATTTCCTTTTCATTTTCTCAGAGAAAAACCATCAGGTTCATCTCTGCTTGTAGTCATGGAGATTTCATGTCTCCAGAAGAAATACAGTTGTGGAATTTCTTTGTTAATCCCACACTGGACGTTTAAGCTTTTGTGTTTGGATCAGTGCAGCCCAGGCAGGGGAGCCACCGAAGCTGGTTGCAGCGCGACTCTTTAACCCAAGGCGGGCAGGGGAAGTGTGTGCAGCAGGGCTGTCCTGGGATGCTGGGGGCAGGGGCATAGCAGGTGCTCAGGCCGTGGCTGGTGACTGGACAGGTGAAGATCTCAGGCTGGAACCACTCGCAAGATGCTTGTATCCCCTGGTGTGATGAACTCAGTACAGCCACATCTTCCTTGCAGACCTGTCCTCCCCTGCGTCCCCCCACAGCACCACTGAGCTGCCTACACCTCAACTCTGCCCTTCCTTTTCATAGTCTTGACCTCCATTCTGGTAAAACCTGTCTCCTCGTGCATCCTCCTTTCTTCCTCTCCTTCAGGCCTTCCGATCTCCCCACTGGCTCCCCACTGGCTGCAGTCTCCTAAGTAACCGTCTCTCCCACCACCGGCCAGTGTCCTGCCTCCCCATTGCTGCTAGAACAGTGAGAGGCCAGGGTAGGTCCCAGCAAATCTTTGCTGAACGGCTGAGAGACCCAAAAGTCTTCCTAACATGCACATCTGATCATGTTACTTCTCTGTTTAAAAACCCTTCAGTGATGGGTATTAAGGAGGGCACATATTGCATGGAGCGCTGGGTGTTATATGCGAGTAATGAATCATGGAACACTACATCAAAAACTAAGGATGTACTGTAAGATGACTAACATAACATAATAAAAAATTATTTAAAATAATAATAAAAAAAATAAAACCCTTCATTGGTTCCCAGTGGTTTTAGGATAAAATCCAAGCTCTTAGGTCATTCAAGGCTTTTCCCATCCTTGCCACCATCCTCGCCACCATCCTCACCTGTCACTCACCATTCGCATCCCCTGGCTTGGCACTCTCATGTGAACAACTAACAATTTTCTGGGTGATGCGCGTGTTAAGTGTAGTGGTTGCAAGTGACTTCCAGCTCTGGAGTCAGATTGAGTGCAGTCGTGTTCCAGCTCCACCACAGACCTCAACAACCTGGAGGGAGTTCACCTAAACTTTCTTTGCCTCAGTTTCTCCATCTGCAAAACGGGGCTGATAGTATCACCTGCTAAGGTTGGTGGGAGTACTAAATGTGTGCATACATGTCAAGCCCTTAAATCAGTCTCTGGCACATACAAACATTCCATTATCATTACTCTGGGAGTTCTCCGAACTTGCTGCCTTTATCATGTGCTGCTTTCTGCCTGGGATACCCCCTCCACCTTGGTCTGACAGACCCGAGCCATCCTGTGACTCTCAGTCCCAATATCGTGGCCTCTCTGAAACGAACATCCGTAGCCAAGGAATTGTTAAAAGCTTAAGTTGTGGCATCACAATGTGTGGCATTATATCCTGGTTCTACTACTCACTATTTTACTCTAGTCTAAACTTGCTAAGCTGTCGTTTCCTCCTTTTTGAAATTCAGATAAGAAAATAATCGTCTCTACCTGATGAAGAGTTGTCAGGGGAAAATATCAAGTAAAGACATACCTAGCATATACTCAACACTTCATGTTAGGTAGTATTTTTAGTATTGTGCTCATCAATATTTAGAAACTCTCTCTGTCCACTGGCTCTGTGCATCTTAGCACCGGGGTCTGTGCTCACCATCTTCTCTCACAAATCAGCCTGTCCGGGGTTCTGCTCAGAGCAGTGTATCTGGTTTTATCCTCCCAATCAGGGTTATACTCTCTGCAGCAGACTGACTCAATTAGCCTTTCATTCCAGAGTCCAATTGTGAGTCAATTCTGAGGTTGTTAAGCAAAATGAGTCTGGTGGCATTAGCCTCGCACTGAAGAATAGTAATCCGCATCACGGTGCCGTTCCGTTAACAGTCTGCTTGAGAGACTACAAGAAACGGGGACTTGGAGACAAAGCAACCTTTTGTCCATCTCTGGGGGACAGGCTGGGAGTGCAGGGCGGCCAGGTCAGAGAGCTGCTCAGGTTGTGGGCAGAGCTGGAAGCCCAGCTGCCTGAACCACAGTTGGCCTTTGCAAAGTTAGAAGCCCAGCAGCACCAGATCATTAACTTTCATGACCAGGAAAATTCTTCTGAAATTAACACTCAGTCCAAGCTGGATGCCATTGGAGCCAGTTGAGTAAGCCTGGGCCACCTTTAGGGATTTCCTCGGAAAAATAAATCCTCTAACCAGGCTACAGAAAATGGCCAGGTTTTATGCCCTTCAGTGTGTTCAATTAGAGTCAGAAAACACCAGCAAGGCTTAGATGGTGGGAGATCCAGGCGTGCATACAGGCGCACGCACAAGTCTCGTTTGGAGGATCTTGCCAAGCCACTTAGCTTCAGCACATGGCCCTGCTTGGGAAACGGGATGAAGGGGCCTCTCTGAGGACTGTCAGGTGCCATGCAAAGAAAATAAACCCGAGCCCCAGCGTCTGCCCTGGAGATAGACAGTGATGGACCCGGCATGCACAGACGGAGTGCCCAGATCGGTGCAGATAGGGAGGCAGATCCCTTAAAAGGGTTCAGGGAGAGCCCAGTCCCTCACCAACACCCTGCAGCCTTTGCAGTGTGCTGTGAACTTAGATGCTTTCATTGGGCCTTTTAACTCCCCTCGAGTTACAATTGTAGTAAAGGGACACATAATGGGCTTCCTGCAGACCTTTTACAAACCTCTGTGATCTCCACACGCACCACGTCTCTCTGCCCCACCACACAAGCTTGCATATAACCTAAAGTACGCTAAGTAAGCAGTTTTTTGGGCGGAAGGAAGTGAAAACAGCCCTATGTATGCTGGCTGCCAATTTGCGTAAGCTGGAGAGAAAAAAGCTGAGACAACCGTCCATTGTCTCCCATAATTGCCGGATAATTTAAATTCTCTTGAAGTCCATTGTGTTCTTCACTCAGAAGCAGAGCTGTTGTCTGCTGAGATGACCTCAGAAGTGGCCCCGCTCTCATTCAGGGTTTCTCCAACAATATCCTCTTCAGATTGAAGAACAGCCAGTTGGCCGCAAAGAGCCCTGTGCTTCCCCAGACCAGCATGTCTGTGGCCCCTCTCCACCTCTGGGTCTCACAATTTCACTGCCATGCAGGGCTTCCCAGTGGATTTCTCTGGCCCCTGGGCCGTTTCCAAACTGCAGACAGATGCGGCAATTGGTCAGTGACCCCTCCAGGCACCACGTCCCCTGGAAGGCCCAGTCATACAGTGAAACAGTACCTAGAGTGGGCATCACGTGTCCCTCCTGCTTTTCCCTTCGGTTCTGGAGAGGCGAGCCCCTCCTCAGTGTCACTTGGCTGGAATCAATCCCTGTCCCCTGGGCTGGTGAATGAGAGATAACTTACAAGACAAATACACGTATTTTTAAAGCCAGCAGGAATTACGGGAGCAGATGGGCTGTAGGATCCTATTTGGATGCCAGGGACATGTTTCTGTATAAAGTAAATATTTTCCCAGTGTGGATCTCTGGTGAGTGTGTAGAGAAGCATATTTCCTAAAGATGCAAATAAGTCTGTCAGAAATAAATATTGAATGGAAACTTCAAAGCATCTAGATTTCTCCAGCTATAGGCCCCGAAGACTTCTCTGCAAATAAGCTTACACACAGGTGGGCAATGGGCTGGGGGAGGGAGGGGACAGTTGGGGGGGTGGATAAGAGGGGGTGCTGACATCCTAAGAGCTCACACTTTCTATATATTTTTGGTGCAGGAAAAGGTGTATCAATGAAGGAACAAAGAAAAGTTGCATTGGTCCAGTTTAGGGTTGTTTCAAAACTCACCGCTTGCCCTTTCTTCCCACTGCAGATCTCGCCTTGCGGATTTTTTTACCAACTGCCAACCTGAGTCAAGGTCTGCCAGCAGCTGTCTAAAGGAAAACTATGCCGACTGCCTCCTTGCCTACTCAGGGCTTATTGGTAAGATCGGGGAGAAGCGGGACGGGAGGGAAGTCTGGTTTACAAATACTCACAGACTCTTTCCATTGTAGCCTACCACTGTCTGTGAAAGGGAAAATTGCCCAGTAACCCTCTGTGCTGGGGTTTTGATGTTAAGCTCTATAGGACTCACCTGCAAAAAAAAAGGAAACCCAGGGATCATGGCTGTGCAAAGGCAGAGGCAGGAAGCAGGGAGTATCACAGTGCAGGAAGACGACCACTGTGGGCTCCCGAGAAGCATCCCTGGGGGGAGAACCGACCACACAGAAGAACAGGAGAAAAAAACAAACATGGCTGCGGAAGAGGGAAGCCAAGTCAACCCGAGTTCATTGAATTAGGGCACTTGGAAGTCATTTCATCTGGGGAAATAAAAAAGGCTGTTCCCCAGAAATGGAAAAAAAAAACCTCTAACTACTGGGGTCCTTCACACCATTAATATTCCTGGTAAATCAGTTCCTGGTGTGCGGGGGGTGATGTAGCCTAAAGTGTTTCCCTGAGCACAGACCTAGCAAAAACCGTGTTTTCTGCCTCTCCAGACCTGAGGCTTTGGCAGAACCAGGTTCTTGGCACTCAGAGCAACAGTGCGGTTAGGGTACCAGTGAGTGAGAAGAGTCAGAAATTTGTGTCCGTGGCTAAAAGGGGCAGGCAGGAAGAAAGGCAGGTGCTCTGGGGCCTGGGGCCTGAAGAAGCCTCGGTGGCAGGGCTCCATCACGATTGACATTTGAGGACAAACACGGAGTGAAGGCTGTGGAGGGGTGAGGGAAATCACACTTGTCAGAGTGTGATGGCTCAGCCAGGGCTTGTGTTCCTGCAACGATCGCACAAGTCATCAGGCAGGAAGAACTTAGCCACCAAGAATGACAGCACAGACTCAATTTTTTTTTGTCGCCAGAGTGTCTTCAGCAAGCGCTGTTGGGAAAATCAACGATAGTACTTAATGTGGGGATATTACAAGTGCCTGTACACTCATCCCAGTGTTTTTTGAAAGGATACTTGTGTTCTCTTGGGCAAGACCTTTCACCAGTGTTGTTTACCATTTTTGTGTCTGTATCCCAATGAGTGTATCCCCCTTGAGTCAATATTTCAAGTTTGCATCCACTCTTTACTTTTCTTAAGTAAGTTGGTCTCTAGTAGGGGTTACTTATCAACTATGGAATTACAGGTTTAAGAAACAATGGAAATAATTAAGCCATGCTCATTATAAAAAGTTAAAAAAAATACAGAGAAACCCAAAGGAGACAGTAGGAAGGATCTACAACTCTACTCCCAGACATAATCACTATTAACACCTTAGTCCATATCCTTCCAGGCATATGTGCTCATTAATTCCTCCATGAGTGGCCAAGGCACAGGGCTGCCAGGCATTTCTGGCTTGGCAAACCATCACGTGCCCAGGATGATGAAATACTCATCCTGTAATGGAATGAGATGTTGGAAGCAATATATTTTACAGACCAAAATTTATTTCCCTCTTGGGTCTGGATCTTTCCCTCCACACTGTCATTTTGGGTGCTAACGTCTTTCAGGACAAAGCTTGTGCCTACTTCTTCCATATGTCAGGGATCCATCATGGTGCCCTGTGTTCAGTGGATACTTAGTAGACACATTTTAACTTCTTGACTCAGGGTTGGGGGCGCCTTTTCCTTTCTCATCCAAAGTTAGCTGCTCAGTGTCTGCTGTGGGTCAAAGTTCCCATCCCAAGGTAAAATATAGTTCAGATTGGTAAGGAATGTAGGGCAAAAAAGATATGTCCTTGACCCTGAAGAGCTTACAAAGAATTTGTTTTTCTATTTATGAACCAAATACATCCTGTGGCTCACTGACCTCCTATTACTTCTTACGTCCCCGAAATACAGAAAAGCAGAAGTTTTCTTGGCATGAATAGGCATCGCCTGGTGCGAGCCACCCAGGAGAAGACATTTGGGTTGTATTAAGTATACATGCATTGTTTATTTGCACCAGCATGGAGCTCATCAGAAAAACCATGAATATAGGAAGATGTGGGCAGGAGAGGCCACCCAGCATTTCTTTGAGGACTTTGAGGACTATTGAGACAATACTCTACAAGCCATCAGCTTAGAGATTTTCCAACATTTATTTCCAATTCCTTCACAACTTGGAAGATTTTATTTAAATCAGTTGCGAGTCTGGTGAGCAGAGGCCTCGTTATGTATGTTCCGGATGTGGGGTAACCCAGAGGATAGCTTCTAAGCCTCCCTGTGCTACTATGACCAAGGCGTATGCTTCTAAGGGAAGTGGATGCAAAGTCCTAAAAGGATTTTTAAGATATGTAAAACCAATTCTATCTATTTATGAAGATTAATGACATTTTCAAGAAAATGCAAGGGATTTGGCAACTCATGCATTCGAAGTTAATTCTCTCCCACTCCGTAACATCCGTAACTTTTGGGCAGAAAAAATACCTTAAGTGCAGCTCAAGGAGTTCTGTTATAATTTTTTAAGTAAATGTGTAAATTATTTTATGCGCTCAAGATAAATTGCTGAGAAAATGCACTGCTTAACATAATTTCCCACTCAGGCAAACAGAGCGTTTGATTATCCACGGTGCATCCGCCATCAGAGGAACATTTGTTTCTTTTTAGGCTACAGAAAAGTCTGTACGATCACATAAGAACAAGGTGCTTGTTTTTACTTTTTCAGGTACAGTCATGACGCCCAACTACATAGACTCCAGTAGCCTCAGCGTGGCCCCGTGGTGTGACTGCAGCAACAGTGGGAATGATATGGAAGAGTGCTCGAAATTTTTGAACTTCTTCAAGGACAATACTTGTCTTAGTGAGTTTAAAAAAAAAAAAAGGAAGCAAACACACAAACACGCTTTCTTCTCTGTGTTCAAGCTGTACCTTCGTGTTTCTCGTGCCTGCCTTTTCTCTCTCTCTCTCTCTCTGTTGCTTTTTCCTGCACACTGATGGTGAATCCAGCGGCTCTTGGCCATACTACGCAATGCAGCAGGGAACAGAGCGGGTGGGTGCTGCCAAGTCTGTGAATGCAAAGGCCTAAGAGAGCAAGAGATTCAAACAATGGAGGGTACATTATGTCAGATAGAACACTTCTACCCACAGATCAAATTTTGATGTTGGCAACCAGCACGAAGTCTGTTCCAAAGGTTCTTAAAACCCGGGCGCAATATACGGTGTGAGAAGCTCCGACAAATTAGATGGGGGTAAGCCTCCAAGGGCTCGCTGAGAAAAATTAGAACGTTAACGTCAGTAACCCCCTGGATGTTCAGGGTTGGCTCAGAGGAGAAGCCACAATTCTTGAGTGGGATAAGCTGGCGACGTAGCCAGGAGCCTCAGGATGTCAGTTATCTCGGGAGACAGAGATGAGTGCCTGGGGTTGCGGGGGGGAGGTTGCTTCTGCTTGGAAATAGTATCAGTTATTATTGCAATTTCCTTCAGGCAATGTGGAAACCTGTTTCCCAAAAGGAGAGGGATAGAGAGCAACGTACAGGTGTGAACAATGGGCATTCATCAGACCAAGCCGGGTCTCCCTTCTATCCACGGAGATGCGCATGGCTTAAGGTGACGGTCCAGCCGAGATGCTTGAGTGCCTCACTCTCATTTCGTGGCAGCCACCAGTAATTTATTGGGTGCCTTCAACTCACTCTATAGGGAGTGCAATATATACATTATCTCATTTACTGTAATCTGCACGAGTGTCCTAGGAGATCTAGGTATGAGCATCTCCATTTCACAGTTGAGTAAACAGCTGTTACTCACACGGGCCCTCCGTGCCAGAGATGGCTCTGAAGACCGAGTTCCTTCCTCTGTAGCCCCTATCCCCTGAGGCTTTTGTGCCATGCCTGATATGAAAGGGCCCATTGGAAGAGAACATATGGCTGAACGCTGGGGACCAGGTGTGACTTCCTGGTGAGAGATGTTGGAGCCAGCTTCTAGGAATTAAGGTTTAGCCACCCCTCTGAGAGCTGTGACAACGGTCCATGATGCTCTGCTGTACAATGACTGATGACCGGAGAATTAGCTAACAATTTACCATGTGTACATGGAAAAGCTTTTAAGTGTTACTTATTCTAAAACCTCTTTATCGCTTCCTTTGTTGAAAAGACAAATCTAAATGATTTGCTTACTAGATACTTCAGTAATGTGGCTGTAACCAAATGTTTTAATCATCTTAAAACTAACACAAGCTTCTGGACACCTAAGTGAAACTGAAAACCACAAAACTAGTGGGAAGTATGGAGACATTTGCTAAGACATTGGGCGTACCATTGAACTACCTCGGATCTCTCGTTTGGTCTGGACTTAAAAAAAGAAAAGTATGCGTATATCCTTCTTTTCCACATCCTGCACAGTCTTTTGGCAGAATGCAAGTTTTAATGAAGATAAAGCAATGACAGTATAGGTCAGTGTGAGAAAAGATTATAGTCACACTGGCTGGAAAACCGCTCCCTCGTGGAGAAATTAAAGGTGTCCCTGCTTAATAATATTTTGGTGAAGGGGAGACTGGTCTGGCCTCTTTCTGCTAATGGCTTTTCGATAAAAATAAATACATTTGGTCTTCAACAGGGACCAAAGCCAGTCAGAACTTTTCGTAGTCATTCCATTTCTACTTTGATGAGAAGGGGCACAGCCCACCAAAGACACAGCGCTGTCAATTCACTCTCTTGAGAAAGGCTCTAGAATAGAAGGAATTGAAATTTGTAGATTCCAACCCGAATGCCGTAACCCAGTTCTCCTGCCTTCGGATTAACCAGATCTCTCCCAGATTCCTCTATCACTAACACAACTTTAACTGATTGTTTATTTCTGGTTATTGGGGGAAACACAGTTATTTTTAAGCCAAAGTACATGGCCAAGGTGAGAGGAAGAGAGAAGAATGAGCTGGAGATGGAGGTAAGACAGGAGTTACTGTCACTGGGGTCTCTCTCCAGATGCCACCTCCACCTCCCTGAACTTCTGTAAAGGAACCACACTTCCCCCCATTCCACCCCCACCCCTGCTTCATTTCCTCCAGGCATTTCTCAGCACCGAATGTATTCTGTATTTCCCTTAATACCTCCCCAGCCAGCATGGGATCTCCATGGGGGTAGGGGCTCCTGTCTGTTGCTACTCTCCTTGATGTTCGCTGCCGCATGCCCAGCACACAGCGGCACCTGGCAATTAGTCCGTGTTCCATTGACATTTGAGGAAATGAATGAGCAAGTGTGCAGACTCCCCAAGCATCAGGGCAACCACATGGGAAACTCAGGTAGTGCCACTAAATGGCAGGGGTCTCCTGAATCTGTGGCTTGTGATGGTGGTGGTTCTGGGTCGTTCGGGGAAACTCGTCCCCCATGTACCTCTTTCTATGCATCGTACCCACCCATTTAGCCGTGTAACGTGGCTAGGAACATAAAAAGCATTTATATTAATTCGAAGCTATTTCTTACAGCCTAAAAAATGTAAAGTTTGAGAAAACAAGCTTCCAATTTGCTGAAGTTAAAGGATAACAATTTTAGAACAAAATGTCACTTCTAAGAGGAATTAGGCTTAAATTATTCTGTCTTGTATATCGGAAAATGCCAGCTAAGAATCATATATTAACAATTTGCACATTCAGGTCTCAAATGGAGGAGTTTGATTTCTTATACAATGAATATGAAATAAAAAATTCCTAAAGCCAGGCCAAATCCCTGAGGACCTGATTAAAAACTGTTTTTAATTCATTTTGGGGAGGGGAACAACACACAACCAATTTACTCTTGCCATAAAAACAATCTAATCCCATGAAATTGTAATAAGCTTTTAAAGTTTTACATTTTAAACTTTTCATTTAAGCAGGGCTGCTCCTACCTAATTATGCAGATTTTGTTTGGAAGACTGGGAGCAGAAAGGGAAAAAATAATCCTACTTAAATTTTCACTATATATTGATGAGATTTGGGGTAGATTTTTTCTTTTAAAGAAACTGGTTGCATCTGTATTTTGAGCCATGCCTGGCTCATAGTAACTGCTCAGAACATGTGCAGGGTGCTCTATGGGAGTGAGTCATATCTTTTGCTGTTTGATTTTACTGCCTACCAAATTAGCGTGGATGCCACCAAGTTGCCTCATAATTAGGGATATATTACTTTAAAAAAAAAAAACCACTAGTTTTCTTTTAGTACCGCATTTTAACAGAGTACAGGGATGTTCTTGGAAGATGGAGCAACGATTGTGATCCCCCCAAAAACAACAGATTCGAGGCTGGGTTTCAAAGCACTTGACTGATGAGTATTTCAGGGCAAAGATCTTGCTCAGCACCTGGTACATAAATAGGAACAATATTTGTTGCGCTTTGAGCATAGCTAAGTGTCCATCTTGGGGTTTAATGAATGGATTGACTTTTGAGCACCTGACCCGACGGCTGGCTCTCAGCACGTGTAGGGTGCAGGGATGGATGGGTTTTGTTCAGGGAAGTCCAATACTGTAATCAGAATTTCTAGTGTGCCTCTCTGGCTTCATGTATCCTGTCTGTTACATTTGCTGCTTGACTTTGAAATTGGATTTCCTCCTGTTTTACTGCAGAAAATGCAATTCAAGCCTTTGGCAATGGCTCTGATGTGACCGTGTGGCAGCCAGCCCTCCCAGTTCAGACCACCACTGCCACCACCACCACAGGCTTCCGGGCCAAGAACAAGCCCCTGGGGCCAGCAGGGTCTGAGAATGAAATTCCTACTCACGTTTTACCACCTTGTGCAAATTTGCAGGTAAGAGCGGGGAGCCAATCTCCCCTTTGGAGCTCACTTGTCAGGGGTAAGCACGGACCAGTTTCCTGCAATGCATTTAAAGATAGATGGCTAATGATGGAGGGCTGCTTGGGTTTGAATTAGAAGTGCATTTTAACCATGATAAATGGAGATTGTGAAGTGCCACAGAGCAGTAGAAAGACGAAATCTTGGACTGACTCCCATTTGCTGGGAGTATGACTTTGGTGGGGGTAACCAGAGCTGGCCTTGGTGTCTTCATCTGTAGAATGAGGGGGCTATGTAGAAGAATCTTGAGGTCTTCTGTGTGTGGAGTGAAGAGTCGAACTGGCTATCGAGTTATTTATTATGCTTATTCTATGTTCTCTACAAAGCAGCAGCCTGTTGAAAGAGAAGGTACTCTTGGGTTGGTCGCCACCACTGTCATTTAAACTCAACATGGAGTATGTAACTCTGTCTAAAAGGTTAAACCAGAGACTGTGTCACTAGTGAGGCATTAACTCCGATGTAGGGTCCGTATGGCTTCGTTCTGCCAGAAGCAGAAGAAAATGCTTTTCTGAAGTGGGAGGAGCTGTGTGGAGTGACCCTGCAAAGCCCCTCGTGTGACTAGAGACCAGTAAGAATGGTCAAGAGACTTCCTTGGGGTTAATCCAGATCTCCAAAGGCAGAACCACAATGGCATGTGAACAGTGGTTTTCTGCCTTTAGTCAAAACAGTGTTTATTCTGCCTTTTTATTGATTTTTTTTCATAGTAATGAGTATTCAGCTACTTCCTTAGCAAGACATTACATATTTATATGTTTGCAAAGTATTTTCACACACTTTACCTCTTGGGCTGTTATCCTTCTGATGGCTGTGGGGGAGTAATAGTATTATCGTTAGCCTTGTTCTTGCATTTGAGGACACTGGGGCTTGGTGAGGTGACACCGTTGCTGGAGCCTACAGAGCTTGTGAGTCACAGAACTGGTGCTGGGAATCCAGGAGACTCCTGCAGCTTTCATGATTCTTCCTGTATTTTGGGGGTAGTATGACCACGTGATGATTTCTGCTTCCTGCCATGCTGGGGAAGGGCACACGTGCCAAGCACTGTGCTGTCACTTAACACTTGTCACTGGAGTATATTCTCCCTTATCTCCCCACTCTGCTGCCACCAAGGATCAGGCTCACCAGAATGTTCACTAGAAACCTTCTTTTGCCAATACCTTCTTAACTTAGAATCCTCTTTGTTCCCTACAGACCACTGGGGCAGTTCTTATGCTTCTGATTTCCTTGCTGTCTTCTCTCCCCCAGTGTCTCCCTTCTTCTTCTTGGGTATCCTACACACCCCTCAGCTGACTATTGGTCTCTGTCCCATCCTTCTATGTCACAAACCCTCAGACACACTCACACACACAGCACTAAGGAGAAGGCAGGGAGGGGAGCCACACTGCCTAAGGTCAACCAGATGTTCTTCATGCTTCTGAAGCATTTCCTGAGCACATCCAACATCCAAAGCACTGTGCAGAAACTGCCAGAAGTAGGAGGAGGCTTGGGGAGTATTATAGCCTCTCTTGCAGCAGATCCTCAGGCTCGCATGGGGAGGTGGCTTACACACAGCCCCCCAGCCAGTGAGAGGCGAGTCTGGAGCCAGACAGCACACCACAGAAACAGGATCTGTTCTTTGTCTCTGGCCGGTGCTCGGCGTCCTGCTTCCTCCTAGGCCAGCCTTCTGTTCTTATTGGGTCCACTCAGGTTCTAGCAACAGTAAGACAAGTGGCCAGGTGAGGGACAGGACCCTGTTGTCCTTCGGTGATAAGAGTGGGCCGGAGACGGTTCCCGACTGGTAGAAGAGGCAAGCGCTGGCTGCAGGCAAAACCAGGTTCTTTTCTGCACGTGTCTGAGCACACAGAGCATGGTTGCAAAGGCAGTGTTTAGCCTGTTTATTTTTTTTTTTTAAAGATTTTATTTATTTATTTGACAGAGATAGAGACAGCCAGCGAGAGAGGGAACACAGGCAGGGGGAGTGGGAGAGGAAGAAGCAGGCTCATAGCGGAGGAGCCTGATGTGGGGCTCGATCCCACAACGCCGGGATCACGCCGAGCCGAAGGCAGACGCTTAACCGCTGTGCCACCCAGGCGCCCCCTTTTTTTTTTTTTTTAAAGATTTTTAGCCTGTTTATTGAGCTCCTTCTGTGTTTTGGAAACTTCATGGAGATGGGCACTCAAAAAAATTCTCTCCTCAGTGAACTTACAAATAATGGGCAAGACACAGCTTGTCAACATTTTTAGGAAGTCAGACCAAATTAATAGATGACATTTCAGAAGAATAGCCATCATTGGAAATTCCATGAAATTAGTTTCCTCCATGAGAGAGGACTCTGTCAGCCATGAGGAGGGATTCTCCCCACCTCCCTGTGCCCTGCTCCCACTCCCCTACTCCCACCCCCCAGATCACAGCGCCTGACTTCTGCCTCTTGGGGTGCATGCATGTCTTGGCCACACAATATTGTGCTTCCCACACAGATCTGCCCAGCCACCCCTCCCCACAAGGAGGACTCTGTGCTGCTGCAAGGTTGCCCTGGCAACGTCAGGGGACACATGAGCTCTGTTCCCAAGAAACGGCGCCTTGCCTTCCCCTCTATTAGTGATAGGAAGTCTGCCTCATAAATGGAGGGGCAAAGTAAAATTAAAGCATGATGTTTATGTCAAGGCTGCTATTTAACTTCTCTGTGGAGGGGGAAATGGAAGTGTGGGACGACCAGGGCATGAGGGCGCGGCCATACTTGTCTTCCCTGGGGCGCACACCTGCAGTCTCCATACCTTGGAGCTAAACAGCATTTCACTCCTGGGGAGCCCTTCAGGGTTCTACCAAACCTCACCTTCCTTCTAAGCGGATGGCCTGCTTGAGCCCTTTTTTGCCCATGTGAGGCAGGGAGCAAGGGCCATGGGCTCTGCAGCCCAGCCTGTGTTCAGACCCAGGCTCTTAGCCTCACCAACACCATGGCTTCTCCAAGCCTCAGCTTCCACAAAACTCAAGGATGGCCGAGTTGCCAGAGTTGAGGGGATTAAGCAATTATAACGCTTCGGTGCCTGGGGCAGAGTGAACCCTCCAAAAGGGTGCTTTAAGAATGTCACATGTGATGTCTGATCCCCAGTCAGTTGACCACCCAGTCCCTTTACAGCAGATGAGGGGGGGTGTTATGCCTTGAATACAGACAGCCTTCCCTTTTACACGTCAGGGAACTGAGGCAGGGAAAAGCTAGTGACTTAACCAGAATCACACAGTAATTCTTTGGAGGGCCTGGGATTTCTGCCCCAAGGCCGGTATACTGCCTTGTTCCATGACCTTGGATAACCAACCTGGGCTCTTTCTTTGAATTAGAAATGGACAGAAAGGAGGAAGTGATACACAGAAAAGAAGGTTATACAGTATTTGTTTTTCTGCATTTGGCTTATTTCACTTAGCATAATGTCCTCCAGGTTCCTGATCTTACTTAAATGTACAATCTAAAAAGGTTGAACTTTTAGGGGCGCCTGGGTGGCTCAGTCGTTAAGCGTCTGCCTTCAGCTCAGGGCGTGATCCCAGAGTCCTGGGATCGAGCCCCACATCAGGCTTCTCCTCTGGGAGCCTGCTTCTTCCTCTCCCACTCCCCCTGCCTGTGTTCCCTCTCTCGCTGGCTGTCTCTCTCTGCGTCAAATAAATACATAAAATCTTTAAAAAAAAAAAAAAAGGTTGAACTTTTAAAGCGAGGACAATGGTGGCTACCAGAAGCTGGGTGGTGGTGGCAATGGAGAGGTCTGCTCAGAGGGTACAGGTTTCAGTTACCTGGATGAATGGGATCTAGAGCTCTGTATGCGACACGGTGACTACAGCTAGCGAGACTGTATTGTACACTTGAAACTTGCCAGGAGAGTACATCTTCATTGCTCCCACCCTCCCCAAACATGGAAACTACCTGAGGTGGTATGTTAATTAGCTTGATGGTTGATTCCTCATGTATACATGTATCAAAACATTCAGTTGTATTCCTTAAATGTATACAATTTTTATTTCTCAATTATCCCTCAGTAAAGCTCGTTTGGTGGGGGGAAGATAGAAAAGGCAGCAGGGAAAAGCTGGTTTTGAGAGAGCCATATGTCTTAGTGCTTCCTGAAGGCAGCTATTCAAGTGATAGGGAAAACACAAAGCTCATGCTTTAGATCGGGATTCTTCATGCAATTCCAGGAGATAGGGAAAGACTGAGTTTGCCAGGAAAACTTTTTGCAGCTTGGAGATGTCTTTAGAATGACCTATACTGACAACGGTTGAAAGAATCATTGGAGGCCAGAGGATGGAGGATGAGTGACTGATAAGAGATGGGCCTTCGGCCCGAGAACATGGTCCGAGGCACTGATTTAGGACTCTCGTTTTGGAGTAGGGCTCCCAGGAGACTCATTCTCCCCATCTGTCCTTCTTTTGCCTGCCTGGCTGTCTCCAGATAAATTACCATTTGCCAGGGGGTCCTAGAAATATCTTAGAAAGGCGTTCGTCCCAGCTGTGTGTGTCATTACTCAGAATAGAGCTGACTTAAACCATGGGATCCATTGGTAACAGATTTGGAGAAAGTCAACCATCTTTGGCAGCTCGAAAGTTCACTTCCCTCGAGAGGCACCCTCTTGTAATATTTTAAAATATACAATAATATGAGAAAACTCTTAGGGACTTGAGTTCCTGTCTTAACATTTGAGATAGATTTCCCCTTTGGAAGGGAAGAAATAAGAATAAGCATTTTCAGAAGTCGGCTTCGAAGTGTAATAATCAACAAACCAAACGCAGTTCTCTTGGGGAAACGGGTGGCCTTGGGTGTGGGGCGTAGAGAACTCATCGGCAGGTCCTATGAAAGGCTTGCCTTTAAAAAAGGAAAGTTGATTGACTAGTATAAAATGTCATAGAAATGTCCAAGTGCTAACCCCCTGAGGTGATAAAATACCAGGTTTTGGGTAACCCGCCAAGCTCCCATGTCAGGATTAATTGGCAGTCATATTAGTAACAAGCGTGACGCAGGCTGTGCTATTGTGGGCGTATCCCTTTGACATGTACGAAGTGGTCACATGCAAAACAAAGGAAGATTAAAAATTCTACCAATTATTTTATCTTCTGTGCACTTGAGTGGACTGCTAGCTGGAAAAAGCTCAGGATATTTAAACCAAATGGACTGTATTTGTCGCTTATTTAAAGTGAATGTGTTTGGGAGATGTAAGTAGGTGTTGGAAAAATCCCTACTTGGCCTCACTGGATGCCACTTCATTCTGGAAGCTTAAAGTAAAGACCCCTTAGAGTGGCATTTGTAGGTCTTGGATTCCATGGTCAAACAGGGTGCTAGAGGCTGGGGAAGACAGCCCAGGGGCTGTGGCTGAGGACGCTGGAGAAAGTGTTGCTGCCTCTGCCCCTTTCCCCTCAAAAGAGCTGTGATTGACAAGAGAAGGCCTGGTAGCCTGGGGGGCACACACTCTGATCCATGGCTAGTGGGTGGGTATGGGATAGCTGTGAGCAGTTGGAGAGCTCTAGTGAACAGTGAGAGCCACAGCCAAAGTCAGTTTTACTTAGGAGCCAAAGAAAACATCTCTGTGGAGAGACATGGAGGGCCAGAGACAGAGACAGATCTCAAGTAGGGCTCGTCCCCTCTCCCTAGTGAGACTTCTAAGGCAGCGTTCTAGAAAGGAACCGGCAATGTGGTTTCTCGGTCATAGATGAGATGTGAGCATCTCCAGTGGGTAGTCTTTGTGAGAATGCTCACTGCTAAAATCACCAGGACAGAGGGCTGCTGTTCTCTTCCCCACCATCATCTGCTGGGCTGCTCAGACCAGGCTAGCCCTAAGGGTCCCAGAACAGGGGCCCTGCTGGTCCTCTGTGGGCCATGGGGGCACAGGCCTTGAGGTGGGCATCTCTCCTGGAGAACCCGCAGCACCCACTGCGTTTTAATCCCTGGCCTCCTTGATTCGATATAGTTCCTTCTCTTCACAGAGCACAGTTTGAAGTTTATAGAAATGGGCTGGGTGCTTGTAGGATGCAGGGTGTTTACCGATTGGTAAGAGGAGCAGAGGGCAGACAAGATTTGCCGATCCATTTAACTCCTACATATTAGAGCATTCAAATATTTTATTAGAATATTGAAAATCATCTAGACCTGAAACAAGACTTTCCATTCTGGAAGAACAGCATATCCCTCCATTGCCTCAGTACCCCATCACCTAAACAAAGTCTCTTTGTACCTGATAGGGCCAGACAGATCGGAAATGATGTCAAAGCTCTTCCCAGGGCCAGACCTCAGAAGTTCTAGATGTGGCGACAGGAAGGCAATTATCCAAATCTGCTAAATACCCAGCGCTCCTCTGGCTGTGACCAAGTGAAAATTTTAAGTGTTGAGTTTTAAAAGGAAAGCTGCCAATGGGTGTTCTGTAAATCATTTGTGCCAGCAGACTGACCCCATTATGTCAGCTAATCCTGGAAATACAGGAGGTAAATTTAAATCTTCGAGCATGAAGCACTTAATCAATATTCTAAATGTTTTTCTTGCAATTTATGCTAGCAGAGCAATGGGGTGCTTTGGCGTCCTGTTAATCTTCCACTTGAGAGCAAGGCCAGGGTGGTGGAATTTTGCACAGAATGATTGGTGGGAGCTGGAAGGGGTGTGAGTGAGGTGCTTACTTCCACACCAGGCCCCTGGCTTGGGGACGGTCACCCCCGGACTCAGTCCACCCATGCCAGCGGGTGGAGCCACTGTGCGGGCACCTCCTGGGGACTGTCCTTTCCCCTGTGCTTGACAGCCTAGGAGTGGCTTTGTTGGCAAGAGCATGAGCTTTGGGGTCAGATGGACCGGAGTGAAAACCCTGGCTCAGTTCCTATTGCTCTGTGACCAGGGGCACATCTCCTGCCTTCTCTGAATGTCTGCCGTACAATATCACCTGCCTCTCACTCACATTGGTTGTGAGGATTAGAAACCCGGTTCGCTTAATGAAAAGAGCCCAGCATGACTGTCCAACCCTCTTCACGTGGTAAGTGGCCACCGCTCTTAGCATGATTGATGAGAAGTGTGAGAGCCTTAACTCTGAACCCTGGGACCGTAAAGGAAGGGCTCTTCCCAGCAGCTGGGAGTCCATGGAGAAAAACAGATGGAGCTCTCTAGATTGTGCTTTCTTAATTTGTAAGAACCGTTGGAACGGAGTGGTATCCAGCTGATTCTAAGAATTGGTCATTGTAGAAAGTCCTAAGGAAGGAGGGAAGTATAAGTGTACTTTGGACACCGGGACGAGAAGGAAGGGAAACCAAACAGCAGTAAAGAAGGGACCAGGTTTTGAGGGGTTACTCCATCTCCTCGTGCCCACAAGGAGTCTCCTGGGAGTGTCATCCTAACCACCAGCTTCTTGGTGGTGTGACTGGAGCCGAGACAGTAGTCAGGTCTTGGTCCAGCCTGGGTCCCAGAGTGGGACTGTCTGCCAGGAGCTATTGCCACATCTCTTTAACCAGCACTGACCTGGGGAAGAGGTGACACAGCTGTAAACAGGAAACTGTCTTAGTTGCAGAAAAGATCATGTCCGAGAACCAGCCCCGTGTCTCAACCTGTGACACCAAGACTTTGATTCCTTCCCATATCTGCATTCTGCCGGTACTGTTATTTGCTTCATATTCATCTTTAAACTCAATTACTAGGGGCACCTGGGTGGCTCAGCTGATTAAGCTGCTGCCTTAGCTCAGGTCATGATCCCAGAGTCCTGGGATCGAGTCCTGCATCCAGCTCTTTGTTCAGCAGGGAGCCTGCTTCTCCCTCTCCCTCTGCCACTCCCCCTGCTTGTGCTCACTCTCTCTCTCTCTCTCTGATTTAAAAAAAAAAAAAACTTCAATTACTAGATATACTTACTTATATAAACACTATTATTTTTAGACTCATTCGAAGCTGTTAAAAACGNTCCCTCTCCCTCTGCCACTCCCCCTGCTTGTGCTCACTCTCTCTCTCTCTCTCTGATTTAAAAAAAAAAAAACTTCAATTACTAGATATATTTACTTATATAAACACTATTATTTTTAGACTCATTCGAAGCTGTTAAAAACATACGTGACGCATATCGTGAATCAGTGTGCTAGTTCTCTGTACATTACAATCAATATATAAATCTTAAAATTAAAAATGTTAGTAATGCTCCCTGCATAGTGTCAGACACCAGTGGTCCCCAAACCCTCCTTTGAGAAACATTATAAGCCATCCAGTACGACAGAACCCAGAACTATTTGCTTTGATAACATGCATCACCTTTTTGTGGTTGGGTAGTAATAAAGCAAATGGGTATAAGCTCTTCCCATGAGTCGAGTACTGTTCTAAGTACATCATATGTGTATAGTCACTCATTTAATCCCCACAGTAACCTCATGAGGTCAGTACTATTATTATTCCCAATTTTTCAGACAATTGGCCTGAGACACAGAGAGGCTGGCTCGGGGGAGGAGAAAGAAGAGGCTCATCTTTCCCTTCTGTGTGCTTTAAATGACTACACTGTTTTACCTGAATCAGAGCACTTGACCTTTTTGTTTCTAGGTAACATTATTCACTCAATATAGATTAAAATCAGTCCCTACATTCTTATGGAACATCTGGCAGATGGAGGTGCCAGACTGGTTCATAAACTGCCATAAAGAAAGGAAACNTAAATGACTACACTGTTTTACCTGAATCAGAGCACTTGACCTTTTTGTTTCTAGGTAACATTATTCACTCAAATAGATTAAAATCAGTCCCTACATTCTTGTGGAACATCTGGCAGATGGAGGTGCCAGACTGGTTCATAAACTGCCATAAAGAAAGGAAACGATACCTGTTCTGACACCAACTGGTGTCCCTAGAACTCAGTCCTGATGCCAGCTCTCGGAGGCAGCACTGACACCAAAGGTTAAGGGCACCGTCTCCAACAAGACGGCGCTGACTTCAGATGCCAGCCACACATTAGGGATCCCCAGGCCACCTGCACTTCTGACCAACCAGCTACAAATGCAGGGCTTCCCCCAACCCCTCAGATTCAATCCACGAGCGTGACTCAGAACTCAGGAAAGCACGATACTTATCATTACGGTTGTATTATAAAGGATACGAATCAGGACTAGCCAAATGGAGAGAGACTGAGGCTGAGGTCTGAGACAGTCTCCAGAAGAGAGCTTTTGTTCCCTCTCCCTGTGGGATCAGGACACGTCCCCTTCCCAGCGCATTGATGCATTCGTCCCCAGGAAGCACCACTGAGCTGCAGAGACCAGAGTTTTAATTGGGGTTTCATTACACAGACTTGATTGATTGAGCCATTGGGCCTGTGATTGAATGCAATCTTCTACCCCTCTCTGCTCCCTGGAGGTCAGACGGTTGGGCTGACCTCGCATGATTCAAAGCGCCGGCCCCTTGGCCCATAGTTGGTCTCTCTGGTGACCAGCCCCCATTCTGAGTCATCTCATTAAGATAAACTCAGGTATGATCCAAAGGGCTCATGAATACCAAAGATACTCCTATCACTCGAGAACTTCCAAGGATGTAAAGGTTATCTCCCAGAAACCAGGGACAAAAGCTAGTCAAATTCTAATTTTAATTCTAGGGCCAAACAGTGAAACTTCTCATAAGAAAACGGGAGTTGAACTTTTGAGCATGCCCTCCTTTCACCACCTACCAGCCATGAATGCTTGGGCAAACTACTTAGCCTCAACTTCCTCATCCCTGAAATGGGGATGACAGTGGTAGAGCCTGTTATGAGCATTAAGTGTGATCCTGCAGGGGCGCCTGGGTGGCTCAGTCATTAAGCATCTGCCTTCAGCTCAGGTCATGATCCCTGGGTCCTGGGATTGGGCTCCCTGCTCAGTGGGAAGTCTACTTCTCCCTCTCCCACTCCCTCTGCATGTGTTCCCTCTCTCGCTTTCTCTCTCTCTGTGTCAAATAAACAAGTCTTTAAAAAGAAAAAAAAGAAAAAAAATGAAAGTGATCCTGCATGTAGGGTATGCTCGGAGCAGCGCCCAGCTCAGGTACCATGTAAGTCTTTCTAATCTGTAAGTTTTCAGCACCTGGACGTCACTGGTCCTCTTAGTCCCATCTTCAGTAATAGAGAAGGGCCCTGAGGGGGCCAGGCTGGGTTGTGCATTGCTTTGTGGGTTCTGTTTTCCAGTGGCTTTTCTGGTCTTGTGGGGCTTTGCGCCTCAGAACAGCCTTGTTAAGGATGAGAAAAGGTGAGGCCTTGTCAGGGTGGGGGTTTGGGAATGTAATTCAGAGTCAGATGGTTCTCTGTGGGAGGTCACTTGCTTCCTTGGAATTCTTTGCAGAAGGTGGGCTGTGCGCCTCTCTGCCCATCTTGGAAACTTCAGTGAGGATGCTTCCATGAATTGAAGAGTTCCAGCAGATCAGATTTGCTCAACCTTGGCCCTCTTGACTTTCTAGTCTGGAAATTCTTTTTTGTGGGGGCTGCCCTGTGCCCTGTAGGATGTTGAGCAGCACCCCTCGCCTCCACCTTCTAGATGCCAGCAGCACCTTTCCCCAGTTGTGACAACCACAAATGTCTGCGGACAGAGCCCGATGTCCCCTGGAGGGCAGAATCATCCCTGACTGAGGCCCACCGTCCAGGAAACGAGGACTGCCTCAAAGACGCCCTTTCCTTTTTACAACGAGGGAAATGGTGGTGTTGGAGAGTCTTTTCAGGTTTCCGTATGTGGTGAGGGGCATATGGAGACAGAATAGTGAGCAGCTGCATCAGACCACATCGTTCCTGGTAGTGCAGGCAAGAACAATGGAAAGGGGCTGCAGTGGCCACCGAATGCCCGTGTTTGGACACTTAAGTTGATTTTCCCAAGGCGACACTCCCTTGGAGAGGGGCCTGTGGATGGTATCACAGGTGGTACTAACTGAGGCTCTCGCCCTGGTTCTCATCACCCGAGGACCTGCTGGTCTCCACAGACCTCAGGGCCCCACGCGCCCTCACCTTCTTCTGACGAATGTTTTTCTACCCACCCGGCACCCTGGACGAGTCACCCACAGGTGACATTTCAAAGGAGACTTTTGCCGGACGACCAGAGTGGTTGGAAAGGTGTACCCCCCACCACTGTCGGGTTTCATGGGGAGTTTCGGGGGGCGGAAGGGGTCGTTGAACAGGATCATACGGCCAGTGCCAGGCTCTCCCCGCCGAGCCCTCAGCGCAGGTGCTGAATCTAAGGGACTCTGGCAACACAGAGGTCGTTTCCTGAGCCTTTTGTTTTAAGAAAACGACTTTGATGCTTCCTGCTATGCGTGGTGTTTGGTTTATGGTCTTCGTGAGGTCTCCATCATTTCTGTGTATTACGGAGTGTTTTCTAGCCCCCGCTGCTGTGTTGGTCCCATATAAAAGAAAAGTCCAAATGTTGGCTATACCTACAGGTCCTTTGCATCATGCTCTCCTGCTCGGAGCGAGTTTATTTCCCCCACTCAGGGAGAAATGAGCTGTGAGGGGTGTCTTCCCTTAGCAGCAGCGCTAAGCTGCGGGGCCCCCCACCCAGGCTGCTTCTGGGCTCCCCTGGAAGCCGCACCGCAGAGCTGTGGACCAGGCTGCCAAGTGGCCCAGGGGCCGCGCGTTGGGCCGGCTACTCCCAGCGTGGAGAGGCTGCCGGCGGCCTCCTGGGACTTAATCTTCCCAGCTCCAGGTGCCCGCAGATGAGCTCAGAGGGAGGCTGCCTCTCAGCACCCACCCACGTTAGCCCTGGGAGGAAAGAGGCTGTTGTAAAAACAGTTTTCGAAATAACTGCTTATGGAGCATTTTCAAAGCCCTTCATCCAGGAGAGTGCTTGAATTCAGAGCTCAAAAATGGGGTATTACTCCATTAAGGCTGCCGTACAGCCTGCTGAAATGCGCCTTCAACTGCATATTCAAACCCCATCAGACACGGAAGCTTGCAACGTGGAACTGGTACCAGAAAACAGACATTTCATCTTGGGGGTCAGGCTTCACGGCAGGAAGGGCGGCGTCATCCCCCCCCCCAACAAAGCCCCCCGGGCTGGGGGGCCTCAACCACAGACGATTGTTCCTCACAGCTCAGAAATCCAACAAGGTGTGGGCAGGGCTGGTTCCTCCTGAGACCTTTCTCTGTGGCTTGCACATGGCTGTCTTCTCACTGAGGCTTCACGTGGCCTTTCCCTGTGTGTGCGTGTCCCCGTTGTCCCTCTGTGTGTCCAAATCTCCCCTCCGTATAAGGACACTTGTCAGATTGGATTGGGACCCACCTTAACAGCCTCATTTTCACTGAATCACCTCTTTAAAGGCCTCTCTTCAAATACAGTGCCATCCGGAGGACCTGGGGGATGGGGCTTTCATATATGAATTGGGGGGGGACCCCGTTCAGTCCATAACCAATGTGTGAGGGACAGGTACTTAATAACTAAACATTTGACAGTTTAAAAATCTCGTTTATGGGGTAAATTTCAGTGGAAAAAAATTACTATTGCCACAAGTCTTCCCTGAGTGCACAGGGTTCTGCTAAGTATCTCTTGTGTAGCCTTTGAACACGAGAGACTCACTCTTGGCTGGTCCTGTAGTGGAAAGAACATGGGGAAAGACCCCTCCGTGGGGAAGAAGCGCCGTCCCCCCCAGCCCGCCAGTGTCTGCTCTCTGCCTTGCCTGAAGCGCCCGCTGTCCCGTGTGAGCTTCCACAAACTTAATTCGAGTAATGATTTTTTGTGATTGACATGTTTGCACTGTAGCAAACTTTGGTTGAACATATTGTTAGAATACACAGTACTGTAATTTAAGATTATTTTATCAGCAGTACAGGGTTTTATAATTCACTTAAAAAAGTTGTAATGGACTTGAGCATCTTCAATATAGTTTAATAATATAGCGTTTTATAGCTGGCTGTAAAATTTCAGATTACGGTTTCAGCAATTGTGCAATTCTATTTTATAGTTTAATAATTGTTCAAATGAAGGAGAGTATAAAGTTCCTAAAAACCAATTTAATGACTTAGAAAAATAGCCTTTATCAAAATCTAATGTATACCTTTAATGAACCCAGCTGTCACCTTTTCATGGCGGATCATGGCGTCTATTTTTCTCAACCACAAAGCCCTCCAAATTAAGCACCCAGAGTGTCGTATCTCTGAGTTATATTTTTTCTCCTTCTTTAAAAAATCTTTTATCCCTAATCTCCTACAGCCAGAATAAGCCTGTTTGCCAAGCACAAGGTAGACACCAGCGAGTCCAGAGCCCTTCAGCAGGAGCAGGGAGAAAATTGGTTCTCTCTCGAGAAGGTTCTTTGTTTTACAGACGACTCCTTGATCACACTGCTTCAACCCCAGCTTCTGATTCTAATAAAGTCCCTTATTAATGCCTCCAGATACCCCATACCTTACCATTCTGTGAGTGAGTGGCAAAATGGGGAGCCCTGCATTATACTATAATTGTATACTATTAAGACGAGTAATAAAAGTGTTAGCATATAGCATTGGGGAAAAGGCACTATTTCACGTTGTCAATGGAATTATAGTTTGTGTTGTATTTCTGGGATTTTCCTGGGTTATGTTGTCAAACAGCTAAAATCAACAAAAGAGGAGGCTCCGGACCAGGTGCGCAAACACAGGTATCGTGGAGCACAGCTTGAAAACATGGTCCCAGGACACTTGGGTGCGGTGATCCTTGGGTGGACCGGCTCTGAGTCAGAGCCCTATTGCAGGTACAGAGAAATGGCAGCAGTCAGAGGAAGAGCCCATGTGGCTGAGCTCCTTCCTGGTGGGGGTGCAGTCCAAGGACTTGGGGCTCACAGCGCATTTCCACTCTGTTAGAAACATGTAATGTTGGGGAGGCTGACTTTGAACCGCCCATCTGAGAAGTGAGCAGGAGAGAGGGCACCTGCAGTGGTAGACGCTCTCTTGCATCACCCCGAAATGATAGGGGCCTCTTTTTCCCTGCTTCCCACTAGGCTCCCCCTTCTCGGTCAGCTCCAGAGAACATCTAGCTGAAATTTGCTGCTGCTTGGGGACAACGGAAGGCTGTCTGTCCCAAGGGCCTCTGGGTAGACTTTGCCAGGTTGCAGTCACTTCAGCAACGATACCTACAGCTGGCAGGCATTCTTGCTGTCCCGGGACAGGCATTTGCTCCAGGTGTCACCTGTTGTCTGTACCTATTCCATGTCCCAGCACGTGGCACCCCCTACGAGGTGAGGGGTAGCACTTAGTGATTGTGAAGTCTTATGGAGAGCACAGGCAACACCATCATTCAATTTATCCCCAAACCAAGCTCGCTTTGAGATATGATATACCCTAAGCATTGAATGTGCTGATGCTTGACAAGGGATCGTGCAGACAATAGGCCTACAGCAGCATGGTTAGTTCTCTCCAAGGTTTTGGTTTTGGATTTTTTTTTTTTTAGATTTTATTTATTTATTTGACAGTGGTAGAGACAGCCAGTGAAAGAGGGAACACAAGCAGGGGGAGTGGGACAGGAAGAAGCAGGCTCATAGCGGAGGAGCGTGATGTGGGGCTCGATCCCATAACGCCCTGAGCCTAAGGCAGATGCTCAACGACTGAGCAACCCAGGCGCCCCTTGGTTTTGGATTTTAAGAAAAAGAGGTTGTGCTGAAGAACAGAAAACCCGGAAGGATCCGGCTTCTCGCTACAATAGAATCAAACCTTCCTGTGGACTTCAGTGGAGAGTAACTTTGTCTCCTTAACCCTTGGATTCATCATCTATAATATGGGAGTAATGAGCACCACTGCCTGGGAGGGTTGTAATAATTAAACAAATTAAAATTCTCCAGCGTAGTTACTGAGCCTTCAGTTCAGCCCAGCAACTGTTTTTATCATTATTTTATCTTCCCGGTGGGTCTGTGCTTAAGCACGAGACAGAAGGAGCTTGTACTAAGGGGGCATTTGGCAACCTTTATCCTGAAATTCATTGGGGACATGAACTTGGGCATCACACAAGGTGCGTACCCTGCAGAAGGGAACCAGGCTCAAGTGGAAGCTATTTGTTATGATTACCCACTTACGATGTCTTCTCCCAAACATCTTTGCTTTACCACTTTTGTAAAAAAATGGGAATAATAACTTAAGGATGGGGATGGGAAGACTAGACCCCCTTAGTGCACTCTAGAGCCATTAGGCCACCTGTCCCTGTGGTTTAGATGGCAGTGAGGCTGGTCCATCAGAGGGACAGTAATTCAGCAGCTGGACAATTGCTTAACCCAATTGCCGGGTAATAAACATACTTAATAAAAAGGAATAGGGTGTCTGCACCATCTTGGCCATAAATATGCTCTCTTGTTCTGGGTAACCTACGAGAATACCTCTGAGCACACTTAGATCTCATACTATAAATAAATCCAATTTCTTGTATCCCCTACCGACCTTTTATCCTTAGGACTTCTAACCAACCGTGCCTCCCTGAATAGCAGTCTCTGCCTTGTGTGTGAGCCATGGAGCTCACGTGTGGGAGCAGAATGGCTCCGGTTCTCCTGTGACGGTCAATAGAAGTCTCCCCTCCCCTGGGCCCTTCCTATTTGAAGCCCAAGAGGAGTCATACCATGGACAGGGCTGTCTGGAAGGGAAGCTGCAGACGGTGGGCACTGAGTAGACACCGAGGAGTTTTCCCCAGAGTGGCCATTGCTGTCCGCTCCCAGGCAGCAGGCGTGACCCCGGGCTTACTACTGCCTCCCTGGGTACCTTCTCAGCTGTCAGCAGGATAACCAGAACTACTTCCACGGGTTGATTTGAGGGTTATGGGAGGTAATGTGTGCCACATCTGGCACGGAGTCCCTGTGCATGGGTCTGGGAGTCCGGGCGGCTGAGGTCCAACAGATGACATCTCAGGGCAGCTGCTCCAACTGCAGAGACTTGGCAAATCCCAGCCTCCCTGAGCCCGTGTTTCCCGATCTGTGCAGAGGGGAGAGCTCCGCTCAGAAAGTCTTGTGAGCGGTTGGGAGTGTTCGGTGAGGCACCGATGGGGTCAGTTATAGGAGGAGACTGTCGTGAATGGTAACTGGTCACAGTTCTCACCGTGAGTCTGCTTGGTTTCCTCAATTATCTGTTTCTCCTCTACTAAAAACATACTTTTCTTTAAAGTTTTTTTTAAGATTTGCTTTCACCTGGTTTTTCACAGCACCAAGGGTGCTCCATCTTTCGAACAGAGGGTGAACAAAAGGCTGGGGTCGGTTCTATCTGCAGACCACGGCATTTTATATGAACCCTTAGTTACCACCATAAGTCACAGAGCCATTACGGGGCCGCACTCAGCTGCACATAAATGCACAGGAGAATGAGAGGCTTAATAAATATTATCTGATGGCAGTGAGGATGCTGTCTGATGAGACAGGCTTCACGCACTTCTCATCAGAGACCACAATGAATCTTTTCTGTTGCTCTTGCACATTTGCATTTCCAGCTGCACATTTGAGAAAACAAATGTTTCATTTTAGGGCCATCCCCCGAGTTGCCTTTCTACCCTTCTTGCTGAGTGTTTGCCCTGCAGAACGCCTCCCTTACCCCACACCAAAATGTCTTTCACACGTTGTTTGACATAATCTTACTGTTAATTGGGCATCATTTTCTAAAATAAAGGTCATAATTGCTTCTTGTCTGCATATTTTACAAATCAAACAAGTTAACCATGAAGGAAAACACGGTTCTCTGGTGTAGTTTGCAACCTGTGTTTGCCCCAACCTCGGGAAAAATGAAATGGCTGGAAGATGATCCCGGGAAGTATGGAAGGGAGGAAGGCCAGCTCGAGTGCCATGTTAGGCTTCCTGCTGGAGACAGTGTCTGCACCATCTTGCCATTAGTGTTGAATTACAAGTGCACGGCTGCAGGCCTCCTTTTTATGGCGTGCTGGAGACTGACGAGCAAGCCCGGGGCACTGTTTAGCTGATGGAGGACTGTTGATATATCTTACTGGACTGTATCTCTTTCATTGCACTCATTTTTAAATCCAAGGGCTCACAGAAGATCAGGTTCACAAGCCAAATTAGCTTGAGTTTTTGCATTTCTCCAGTCCAAGAATACCAGCCTAGGGACTGCAGGGAGGCTATGCAACCCTCAGCAGCAACCTGAGGTCTTAAAGGACTTCCCCCTTTCACATTTGATTCAGAACAACTCTGTGAGGTAAGCAGGAGGGCAGAGATTATTACGATTGAAGCTGATGGTTGAAAAGCCAAGAATAGGACCTTTCTAGCCTGTGTTCATTTTATCATCCTTTATCAATCAAGCTGGTACCAGGAGTAAATTCTAAACCGCAGGAGAAGCTCTCTTAACTGACCCTTGTGTAACCAGCTCATCACAGAAGCCAACCTCTCCATTCTCTTGTAAATATCTAATGTCCAAGACAGACCGCATGCCCCAAGCTGGTCACCTCTGTCCATCTGCTCACCCCTGTCCTTGCTCTCTCCATTTGAGAGGCAGGCTTAAAAGAGTCAGGCACGTTTGTTCTCAAACCTTTTTTATGCTCTTATGGTTGGTGTTTTGTTTACAAATTTAAAACGGTATTATATGAAGAATTTGAAATAGGAGCACAAAAAGAATCATAGTTGTTTCGATGAAAACTAAGTTGAATACATTGAGAAAGCCAAATTCCTTTAAAAAATGCCTTTGGATTAGGTGTGGGTGAGACAAAATTATAAAAGACTGAGAAAAATTATAAAAATGTAAACAGATTCTGCTCTTAGATTCCTCTGTGGGTATCAAACAAGTGTCACTCCTGTTTTAAAGAAACTAAAACTGGAAATTGTAGATCGTGAATTAATTATAGGTGTAGCTTCCACAGAACATAAGCCAGGAAACTCCAAACAGCAAATTCTTTCTTTAAAAAACTTTTTTTTTTAAAGATTTATTTATTTATTTGAGAAAGACAGTGAGGAGAAGGGACAGAGGGGAGAGGGAGGGAGAATCTCAAGCAGACTCCCTCCTGAGCGTGGAGCCCGATGCAGGGCTCAATCTCAGGACCCTGAGATCATGACCTGAGCCGAAACTAAGAGCTGGACGCTTAACCAACTTGAACCACCCAGGTGCCCCAAAGAACTTCTTTTAAGGAAGTTAGCTTTGGTCATGTCCCCCAAAATCAATAAAAGACTGACATTCAGATTTGAAATTAGAATATTTGATACAACACGTACAATGAAATAGTATTATCCAGCCTTAAATAACAAGGATATCCTGCGGTATGCAACAACAGGGATGAATCTGAAGGACGTGATACTAAGTGAAATAAGCCAGCCACAGAAGGACAAGTACTGCATGATTCCACTTAACATAAAATCTCTAAATCCTCAAACTCATGGAAGCAAAGAATGGAATTGTGGTTGCCGGAGGCTGGGTGGAGGGGAAACAGGAAGTGGTGTAAAGTTTCAGCGGGTGTAGAGTTTGTGGGTTATTAGATGAATATAGGTTCTAGGGTGTGCTGTGCAATATTGGGCCTGTAGTTAGCACTGCTGTATCGTGCACTTCAGATTTTGTTAAGAGAGTAGATCTCATGTTCAGTGTTCTTATCACACTTTTCTTTTTAAGCAGCTTTGAAATAAAGTTTGAGACAAATGCGTCATTTTTGAGTGATTTAATGATTTTGCCCTTTAACTTAATTTCTCTATGGGCATAGTCCCCAAACCTGTCAGGTAGTAGGGTTTCTACCCTAGGCTTGGCCCTAAGCTCAACCTGAATTGGTCAGTTAAACTTGGAATACCCCATGGGTGCCAGGAGTCCAAGACCTGCTAGACTTGAGAACATGAATCCACGTCTCTTTCAAGGCTATGACCCCCCCCACCATTCCCCCCACAATCTGGCCTCAGTTCAGTTCACTGCACTGGCTTTGGAGGCCTTGTCTAAACAGCCCAACCAGGATCTGAGCCTGCACTTCTTCTGGGTAAGGAAGCCTCACTTCAGGCCTCCTAAGCCTTTCCCCACCCCCGTCTTACAACCAGGCTCAACCTGCCCAGAGCATACCAGACTAAGGAAACTTGGCACCCAGTGGGCCTTCCTAAACCAATGCTGTGAGTGAAATCTCTTTATAAGGCCTTCTTAGAGCTTCAAGTAATGAAAGTCCTCTGGCCAAGATTCAGTTAGACACAGTGTCTTGCCGAGAGTGAGGAGAAAAGCCGCCCCTTTCTCAGAAGGACACTTGCCCCATCTCCCCCTCCCCTCCTCATAGCCCCTCAGTCCCTCCCCAACCTGCAGCAGGGTCCGTGGGGCTGGCAGAGGAGGAAATGCATCCCTTCCCTGCTGAGCACGGGCATGAGAAGACAAACTTCCAAGCCCAGGGGCTCAGAGCAGGTCTGATTTATGTGTCCACTTGTTTTCCGCAGCTGACTTTACTGCACATTATTCAGACCAGTGGTTGCAAGTGGTTGTTACCAAGTTTGTAGGAAAACCAAATCCATAGGAAGGTGAGTTTCAAAACAGACCGCGGCAGATATTTTGGAAAGGCTGGCCAGCGGCTTGTGACCAGACCAGCAGTAAAACCTCCCCAGGCTCCCCCAAATCCAACGGGCAAAATCCAAAAAGCTGAGAAGACCATGATACTACAGAGCCCTGGACAGACCACCATTCCTTAGCTCGGATTCACTCGCAGGCAGCTGCTTGCTTCTGTCTTTCTTTGTGTAGAAATTAATGTGGATAAATATGTATGGAGTACACAATAGAATTTCTATATGATAAGTACCGCCTATAAAAGTCTATAGTCAGGGGAGTCTGTGTTTTTAAAATGCAGTGTAAAAATGCAGACTGAAGCACGTTCCTCTGCTCAGGTAACATTCAGAATTAGGTGCACACCCTCCTTCCTATGTCTTGTCCTGCCCGAAAATGTAAGGTGTGTAGGTGTAAATTGGGGAATGGCTGTTTCAGGAAGAACTCATGCAATGGTTTCCCCTCACAAAGGTCCAATTTATGCTGCAGAAGAGACTCATATGCTAATAAACTGGTATTGACAACCGTGATAGATGCAGCTCGGTACTTAGTGAGTGCTGGAGAGCAGAGTTGATTGCATTTTACAGTCTGTGTATTTCTCTGTTTATTGCTTGTATTCTGTCATTAAGCAAACAGGTTCCTAATATAGCAAATCTCTCTAATCAGTAAAGCAAGGGAGAAAAGAACCAGAAGCATCATTAATTATGACCATTTGGCTGCAGCCTGGACAGTCTGTTGCTATTGGATTGAGCCACTTCCTCTGGTTTCATTTTCTGGAGGTGGAGCAGAAACTGGCTCCCCTTATCCGTGGAGGAGAGTAGAGAAATGTTCCATGCCCTGCTGGCTGACAGCTGCCTCAAACTCCGAGATGAAGCGCTGACTTCTCTACAGAAATGGAGACCTGGGGCAGCAAAGGCCAGGCTCCGCATCAGTGCACTTTTAAGTCTCTGGTTCCAAAAACAGAGCAAGTTACTGCTCCAAAGCCTACCTCGTCCCCGAGGCTCCAGAAGAGCCTACTGTGCGCAGAGCTCGCGTGCCCGCGAGGTGGCCCGGAGTGGAGGAGGGGGCACTGGATGGAGGGCTCTCAGTGATGTGTGTGTCTGTGCGTTTTGAACAGGAAGGCTCCTGGCACCAGGGCAGACTGTCCAAATGCTAATCACTGGGGTAAAAGGCAGGAGCGTCATCGGTCTGACTCCAGGTAACAGAGGTTAACAGCATCTAATGCATTTATTAACCCTCTGGTACCGGGGACTGGCGAGGTCTGGCCCTACAATTACAGTGCGGTGGAAATGCTATTACCCGCCATGCCTGGACTAGCGGATTACTGCCAGCGACAATTTTACAACACTGCTGGAGGGACAAGGCTTAGGAGGTGCCTGAATACAAGTTCTCCAGTTTTCCAGAATGACAGCAAGGCTGCCGGGCTGGAGACGGGCTTCGCCAGTCCCTTTCATCTCCCCATCCTCGAGATGGAAACTTGGGGTCCCGTGGTTTGCTGATGACGTTTCCCCTCCGCTCAGAGTCAGGTGGTTTCCCCCATAACCACAGAAGTATGAATTAACTGCTAGGAAACACTCTTCCCTAAAAGAGCTTAGAGAATTCATTTTTAAACATGCTGTACCAGTGGTTAAAATGGACTTTAAGAAAAACGAAATCCACTCTTTTCTTTATCCTTCTCTCTCTTTTTTAGGAGATGTCATATTTTAAAGCCACACTGTAAGGTTTGGTGTCTAGGTAGGTCCGGGCTGGCCACACTCTGTGCTGGGTCTCTGCATATGCCATTAATGAGCAGGGCTGCTGGGCCCACAGACAGGACCTTGAGCCCGCACTCTCATTACTCCATCCTTCATTTTATGGGGTTAGAGCTCCGCAGTAAGAAGTACTCTTCTAGTTTCTGACTTACCTTATACCTTACAAGGCCTCGGAAGTTTTGTTGTTGTTTTTTTTAATTTTCGTGAGACCATCCCCGTTTTTATCACCTGCGAGACAATGTTTGAAGTACGTAAGTACTCTTTGCCATAGTTGAAGTTGGGGGCCACATAATTCTATGTTTGCATTTATCAGACCTGATTAGCAAGACATTGATAGCTTGATGATGTTTCCAGAAATGCTCAGGATAAAAGCCCTTCAAATGTGGAAATAACAGGTTGCTCAGGCTTCTAAGATGAGCTCTAAGAGCCAGATTTCCTGAAGTGGACTCTGGATCTGCATGGATTTCTGACCCTCAGTGTCACTGGAGGGAATCAGACAGTGAACAGGACTCACAAGCATGCACCCAGCTAGGCACACACGGGTCTAAATTCCCAGGCTCTGCGCCTCCATCTGCAACTTACAACCCCCTACGGGGATAGACACCCAATGTGGCAGTGCTCCCCCTGTACTTCGTGCTAGCCAGAGCCCTGGGCCCTCGTCTTGTAATACACACTTCAGGTTTGTTGTGCGATTGGAAAAAATCTCATGTCTATGTGCAGTCTTTTGATTCTGTTCCCCAGGTGCCACCTGCTCTTCCAAGAAGTGGTAACATTTGCTCTTCACCTTCTAATCAGACTGCCCCACCTTACTGTGGTCCATGCGAAGTTCAGGTGCAATTCCAGGGCTGTCGTGCTCTGCCTCTGTGGGGCTGGAAGTTGCTACCCAGACCTCTCATTGGGCAGCTGTGTTAATACACTGTGTAAGCAGAGCATTTAAAGGCCTGTGTGCGTGCGCTGCTGAGGCTGTGGGGTGCTAAGTGCTTCGTGGGTTGGGAAGGTGCTTCACAGGAGAGAAGGCGCTTTCTCAGAGCCTCTGCAGGGGCCTGGGGGCACATTATTACCTTTGCTCGGCACGTTATCCAGTTGTGCCAACAAGAATGGTCCTCAAGGCAAGATGAGCCTGGAGAGGCTGCCTCCAGTTTCAGTGAAGCTAACGGGGCTACCGGGAGACAAGGCCTCACGTTGACCATTTCCTTTAGATAGATGCCAACAAGATGCCCACTTTGGGGAGGAAAGAGCTCAGAGACTTCACAGACCTGGAGCTGGTTCAATAGAGCAGTAATCCTGTGTCATAGAGAAGTAATCCTCACTCTTCCCAGACGGAAGGCAAGAGCCGGCAGGCCTATAACCCCGCAGGCAGTGTGAAAGCCTCTGTGACCGGCGAGGGTCAGCTACCTACCTCTGCAGATCTTGAGTCCACTTAAGACAATCTGTTAAGACAGAAGACTTTTCTTATCCATTGGTAGAAACCCTTTTATAATTATTTAATCATCATGGGCATTGAACTAGTAATTCAACATATTCCTGAAGTGACTAAGGATAGCCAATGAGTACCTCAGATTGTGGACGTGATGAGTAAAAACTTACATACCAGTGCGAATCCTACAGAACAAAGTAGGAAGGAGGCCTGCCCGACCCTTAGAACTTAGAGGCCTGTGGTTTAGAACATAGAGGCGTAGGTTAGCTATGACCACAAGCACAGAAACAACTGGAAGGCATAATGTGTCTCAGACTAGGGGCATCTGAGTGGCTCAGTCGTTTCAGCATCTCCCTTCAGCTCAGGTCATGATCCCAGAGTCCTGGGATTGAGCCCCGTGTTGGGCTCCCTGCTCAGTGGGGAGCCTGCTGATTTCCCTCTCTCTCTGTCTCCCACTCGTGGTCTCTCTCTCACTCTCTCTCCATCTCAAATAAATAAATAAAATCTTTTAAAAAAATAATAATGTGTCCCAGACTAGAAGTCAGGCTGCTTTCTCTGCACATTTTAGTGAACTTCTTAGTTATGCAAAGGCCCTTAGCAAGGGTTTATGTCTTTTGTAGATTATGGCCTAGTAAAGAAAAAAAAGAATGCGATGTTTTAAGGCCATTTTGGTATCCGGGCACAATTCCAATCTCGAACAGAAATAAAACATGTAAAGTTCTGTACATTATTCTCTGCAGGTAACAATGCAATGGACCAGATTT
>NC_048223.1:115253875-115254114 GCF_002007445.2 Ailuropoda melanoleuca | reverse complement strand
TTTTTTTGGTGACATTTTTACCTCAAAGGCACGTCCCCAAAATAAACATGCAGAAATATAAATGAGTTCTGGGGGCACCTGGGTGGCGCAGTCATTAAGCATCTGCCTTCGGCTCAGGGCGTGATCCCGGCGTTCTGGGATCGAGCCCTACATCGGGCTCCTCCGCTGGGAGCCTGCTTCTTCCTCTCCCACTCCCCCTGCTTGTGTTCCCTCTCTCACTGGCTGTCTCTCTGTCACAT
>NC_048223.1:115110524-115252930 GCF_002007445.2 Ailuropoda melanoleuca | reverse complement strand
TCTCCCACTCGTGGTCTCTCTCTCACTCTCTCTCCATCTCAAATAAATAAATAAAATCTTTTAAAAAAATAATAATGTGTCCCAGACTAGAAGTCAGGCTGCTTTCTCTGCACATTTTAGTGAACTTCTTAGTTATGCAAAGGCCCTTAGCAAGGGTTTATGTCTTTTGTAGATTATGGCCTAGTAAAGAAAAAAAAGAATGCGATGTTTTAAGGCCATTTTGGTATCCGGGCACAATTCCAATCTCGAACAGAAATAAAACATGTAAAGTTCTGTACATTATTCTCTGCAGGTAACAATGCAATGGACCAGATTTGCTATTACTGTAGATTAAAAGTAGGCTTTTGGGTAAGGTTCAGTTCCTCTTCCCATTTCTCCTCTGATCCTCTTATACATAACATTTAGTGACCTTTGAACAGCCTGGGGATGCTTCACAGTGTCTTATTCTTGATGCCTGTTTAAAGGTTTCTATTTCATATTCACAGCTGGCATATGCAAATATAGGTAAAGATTATGATGCCTCCCAAGTAGCATTATGGTCAATAAATGACTCTTTGGGCGAACATGCCATCATCAGCCTAGCATGTCTCCAACGAGTTACAGAAGTCTTCTTACAACAGGCAGCCTGCCCGTTGCCATTCACTCAGTGCTGGTTGCCCAAACACTCCTTGATTCAATGTGATGCTTGACCAGGGTCATCCTGCTGGCACACGAGCGCTCCGTCTTTGGTGCCGACAGACTCCTGTTTTGGGGGAGGGAGCTCACGGCCGGGGAGGTTCTTCATGTGGACTGGGGGCAGGTAGAGCATGAGGAGCTAAGCTTGCCAGGATTGCCTGGAGGAAACACTGTAATGGAGGAAAGAGCACATGTTCTTCCGGGAGTTTGAGAGACCTGGTCTATATCCTGACTCTACCAATTGCGATGTGACCTTGGAGAAGTCACTTAACTTCACTGCGCTCTGTTTTCCTTTACAAAACAAAAGGGCGGTATTGGGTCAGCAGTTCTTATTGTAATTGTTTGAGCGATGGAAACTCTCCTGCAACTCAGTTCTCCCCCGGAAGCTCAGTGGGGACTAGTACCAGTGTGGGGAGACGGGGAGCCCCCTGCCACTGCCCTGGAAGCAACTTTATGATTACTGGATTGGGATCTATAACACCCTGAACAGTTCCTCCAGGGGATCCGTCTGTAAGAGTCCCTGCCCTGTGCCATAACTCCCAAGCAGTGAGCGGTTTACTGAACTACAGGCAGCCCCATGAGCCCAGCGACTACACCCTTTGGCTTCTATCACCTGATGCCCAGCTTTGGAAAACAGCTCTGTGCTTGTTGACTGAAGCAATGAATAAAACAAATGAACAAACAAGCTTCTGGAAGACCTATCTCTATGTTATTAATGAATGTGGATTTTTTTGGTGACATTTTTACCTCAAAGGCACGTCCCCAAAATAAACATGCAGAAATATAAATGAGTTCTGGGGGCACCTGGGTGGCGCAGTCATTAAGCATCTGCCTTCGGCTCAGGGCGTGATCCCGGCGTTCTGGGATCGAGCCCTACATCGGGCTCCTCCGCTGGGAGCCTGCTTCTTCCTCTCCCACTCCCCCTGCTTGTGTTCCCTCTCTCACTGGCTGTCTCTCTGTCACATAAATAAATAAAATCTTTAAAAAATATATATATATATAAATGAGTTCTGAATATGAATGTCTTCAAAGCTTTGTCTTGGGGCGCCTGGGTGGCTCTGTCGGTTAAGTGTCTGAATCTTGATTTTGGCTCAGGTCATGATCTCAGAATCAAGAGATGGAGCACCATATTGGGCTCCACGCTGGGCGTGGGGCCTGCTTAAGATCCTCTTTCTCTCTCTGCCTCTGCCCCTCCCCCCCAGCACTCTGGCTCCCCTTCCCTCTCGGGGGGGAAAAAAATAGAAAACAAAACTTTGTCTTTAGTAACCCAGTCTTGTGCTGCCCCCACTAGCCACAGGTATCTACTGAGCCTTTGAAATGGGGCAGGTCTGAAGTGAGATGTGCAATGTCAAACACACCAGATTTTGAAGACTTAGTATGAAAAAAAAAAGTAAAGTTTCTCATTAATAACTTTTTATATTGATTACATGTTGAAATGATAATATATTGGGTTAAATAAAATATGTTAGCACAATTATCTTCACCTTTCTCTCTTATGTGGTTACTAGAAAATTAAAGATTCTGTATGGGCTCATAGTTGTTCACATATTTCTATCAGTGGCTCTGCCCTAGAAAACTGATTAGTGGATCATTGGTAATCATTATTCCATACTATATATGAGTGATTTTATGTGTGTGTGTGTTTGTGTTTCCCCAGGCACAGAAGCTGAAATCCAATGTGTCGGGCAGTACACACCTCTGTCTTTCTGATGTAAGTTATGTTTCTCTCTCGGTCTCCCTGCATTTCTAGACACAGAGCCTTTGGGCCCTTGGTGATGATGTAAGGCTCAAAGACAATGAGATTCAGGTCTAGGAAAAAGATCTAAGGCACCCTCCATGTCCCTCTGCCCTTTGAGCCAAGTGAGGTCTTCGGACCCCAGTGCACGAAGTTTGAACTATGTGTGGGACCCAGGATCCTTATTGCAGAGCTAGACCCAGCACAAATACCATTGTTCTATGTGACCATAGTCCTGTAGAATCAGCCCGCACAGAGAAGACACTCACCAACTCTCACTGCTTACCAGATGTCCTCTGTCTACAGTTCCTTTGACCTCTGCAGCAACCCAGAGGTAGCTAGGGCAAGCCACATTCCTCTCCCCGTTTTACGGAGGAGATGAATGATTTTGTCATGAGCTGATCATTGTGGCGGGATGTGGCATTATGGTGGGGACAGAGGCATCGGTCTCAGGGAAGGAGAGCTGTGCCAACTGGGAGTCCAAAAGCCGGAGTTCTGGTGTGGGCTCTCCAGCTGATAAGTGGGGCAGGCTCCTTCCTCTAGAAAATCTAGGGTTGAAAGGGCAAGTGGAGAGAAAAGTTGCTGACTGCCCTGCCCATCTCGATGCAATTTGCGGCCCATCTCCATGTGAATGGATATTTGCCTTGTCCAGTTTTCTGAGATGATTCTTCCTGCCCTTCTTCCGGGATAGGGAGGGACAGTGGGATTCCTCCTCAGTCAGTACCAGGAGAAGCATTCCATGTTATGCTAGCTAAGGGGAGATCCAGAAGGTAGGAGTGAAGGAAGACACAAAGCTGTCCCACAAGTAGATTTCAATAATCCATAGTGGAGGAGCAAGAAGCAAGTGTTGGCCAGTTTATCGTAAAGTATATGTCTATATATCCAGTTCTCACCCAGCTTCGTGTTTCCTTTCCATAAAACTACAAGTCAGTGAATTGAGGTCTCTGTGGTCCTATCTTGGGCCAGCTTTGCTGAGTGGTACAGCTAGTTGGAGGTGGGGGTGGGAGAGAGAAAGAGCGTGGTTAAAATATACTGGGATAGGAGGAGTACATGCAGTACGTGACAATGAAAATATTTTCTCTTACAGCGTGATTACGAAAAGAACGGTCTCGCTGGTCCTTCCAGCCACATAACCACAAAATCAATGGCTGCTCCTCCAAGCTGCGGTCTGAGCCCACTGCTGGTTCTGGTGGTAACCACCCTGTCCACCTTATTATCTTTATCTTTGGCAGAAACATCGTAGCTGCATTTAAACAACAATATGGACATGTAAAAAGACAAAACCCAAGCTATCTGTTTCCTGTCCTCTTGTATATCTGAAATTCCAGTTTTAGGAGCTCAGTTGAGATACTGCGAAAACAGTTTCATCCAACTGGAACTTTTTCTTTGTTTCTTCTTTTTTTTTCTTTTCATTTTTTCTTTTTTCTTTTCTTTTTCTTTCTTTCTTTCCTTTTTTTTTTTTTTTTTTTTTAAGAACTCTTCTCGTGATCCTTAGGGCTTCTATGGGTATCCGATGCAGTGCTACGTTCCATATTGAGAAGGCTTTGGGACCTGCTATGTTGTCACGGGGCAGTGCGTAAATTTGAAAACCAACTTGGCATGATTGATGATGGGGGTGATTTTAACAATTTAACTCTGGCCTTTCCTAGCGAGAGAAGGACTTAGTATCTCTAAAGAATCTTCTGTATTTTCTGTAATGGCTTTGGTTTCTGATGACATCACTTTAGCCCAACATGGGTGGGTGCAAGCTTATTTTGTCACAAAGCAAAGATTCTCATCCAGAGGATCTTGACGGACTTCGTGCAAACAAGCTTGTACCAGTGCTCACCTTTCTATGTGTACTGGCATTTTCCACACTGTGTACTGTGAAGAGTTCTACACTCTCCTACCAAACAAAAGGCACCTGTCCCATCCAAATGTAGCGTCTGTCTCCTAATCAGAATAGAGGGGGCAAGTGTGCGTGAAACTTCGCAGTACCTTGATCACTGAACGACACTTTCCTAAGCCTTACATGAGGGAGAAGCCCTTTAACTAACGAGTCAAATATAGCGGACATGTCACTCTAATACTCTTTACATGTATGAGGTTATATGTAGAAAAAAAATTTTACTACTAAATGATTTCAACTCTTGGCTTTCTATATTTTGAAAGTAATGATATTGTCTTCATTTTTTACTGATGATTTAATACAAAATACATGGAGCTCGTTTTCCTCTCGTATGTAGTGTTAGCTCCAATATTAACTTCAGGAAGACAGCTTTTCGAAAGCAGACTCTGAGGAGCCTCGTGCGTTAGCAGAAAGCTGTGCATCACGTAACCGTGGACAGGCAGGAGGAAACAGAACGGCCAAGTGTTGTCTTTTGTCATTTCTTGAAATGCAAGCGTGCATAGCTGTGAGGAAACTGGCCGCCACTCGTAAATGCTTTTCAACAGCCGATGGCATGTGTGCCAGTTGACATAATCCACTACCTTGGTTTCCATGTTACTTGACAAAGGCAGGTTTGACTGGGCTGGGGGACAGGACCATGCCACCCTCTTTTCTGAAGCAGATCCATGCCAGGGTACACCGTTGTTTTCCTAAGGGTTGTCCTGACTCTCAGCGGTGATGACCTGGCCACTGTTTAGAGGGATTTGGTCTGAAGGTCAACAGGAATCAACTTGCATCACGTTATGTGTCCTCCCTGACAGACTGTGACTATGTGGAAAGAAAGGCTTGTGGATCAAGAGGGCCAACAATAGGTCTGTAGAGATGAGTTGGCCGGCAGAGATACACGGACCAGAACGGGACTCTGGAAACAAGGCACCTGGCTTGTTCACTGCACATCACTTTCCATCATTCTCGTCCTTAAGTAGAACCCTGAAGTGCACTTTTGAAGTCTGGTTGATGGTGACATTCAGAATCTGCAATGATCGAGTGCTAGGAGCCGTGCTTCTCCAACACTGAGTAGAGAAGAGAATCCACCTGAATAAAGTGCTGGGAGCATTACTTCTCCCCACATCAGTAGAGGGCCTGGCGGAGGAACCCAAGGTGCACAGTTCATACTGATCCCTTTTGCCCGCTGCTGTTTGCCTTGTAAGAATTAATCAAATCACTGGGGTGGGAAATCTATTCAATCCAAGATAAAGGCATAGTCTTTTAGCTCTATTGGTGTTTGAAGTACATTTATATCCAAATGTTAATAAACATAAATGTATAATACTAAAGTATCGAGTTTTTTCACTTCAAAATGTTTTCAAAGAAAATTCATCAGACAAATTTGATTAGTGAAAGGTTTCGTAAAGACTCTGACTTTGAATAAACACATTACATGTGTCGAAACATTTGGAATTCCGGTCCTCTATGAAAGCATATCTCTTACAGATCATATTTTGTTTTAATTAAGGTATCTCTGCGTATCTACACTGGACTAATTGCGTATGGGTCTGATTCTGTGTGATCTACTGTAGAACGCTATTGATTCCTTCTGCAGTAAACAGCGGCTGTAATTATCTTCAGATGACCGAAGAGGAAATAGGAGTTATCAGAGCTAACAAGGGTAGCTTTCGGTGAGGAACATGGGGATGTGCAACCCATAAATTCAATTTGGGAAAGCCTCATCGATCACCAACAAAGATCTCATTTTTCTTCACAGATAGAAGCATATTAGAGTTACCAAATCCTAAATTTGAAAATAAATTGCTGATGAAATAAACAGGGGAAAGATGTTCAATGACAATACGTTAGAGAGATTCTTACAAATTCATGCCAAGCAGGTGTTTCTGCCATTCAGTGTGATTCCCAGTTTAACACAGTGGACCCGAAACACCGTCATTTGCCCCAGGACTAAAGCAGGCAAATGACATAAATCTTTGACTTCCTTGTGCAGCAGTGCTGACAGCAAAAAGGATTACTTGCTATCCCTCTGTCCCTGCATTTGGAGTACCACCAGATGCAAGGGCCGTCCGCTGAGGTCTGGGCCTCTTGCAGAAAGCATCTTGTGGTCACTGATTTTGACAAAAATAGTGACTTAGGTCCATATGGACCATGACTCCCATATCAAGTCTAGCCATGTCCTGCTGCTTATTTAAGAGAAGGAAAAAAAGGGGCACTATTGGCAAACTGATTGGAAGCACATTCGTTCCACGTGGATGTAGAGTATCTTTGACCAATATCTGTTTGAGTATCTTTTTAAAGATTTTTTTTTTATATATATTTATTTGACAGAGATAGAGACAGCCAGCCAGAGAAGGAACACAAGCAGGGGGAGTGGGAGAGGAAGAAGCAGGCTCATAGCATAGGAGCCTGATGTGGGGCTCGATCCCATAACGCCGGGATCACGCCCTGAGCCGAAGGCAGACGCCCAACCGCTGTGCCACCCAGGCGCCCCTTGAGTATCTTTTTAATAGAGCACATGAAGGAAGAAGTGCACAATAAAAAGAAGAATTCAGAATGCCACTTCCATGTTTATTTTTCCATATCTGATTTTTTCAAGCCCCTAGAGTATAAGTTGAGAATTACACAGATTATTTTTTATTAAGTATTGGCGAACTGTATCCAGAGTACAATAGGAGTGTGGTTTTCATTAAAAAAATAAATAAATAAAGTTATTTAACAATTCTCTATCCTGTAGTAAAAAATGTCTTAGAAGCTATCTTTGAGTTAATCAGATATGGGACAGAGTTTCTCCAAAGCTGCTGTGGCCTTTGATTTGGTCTATATGAAGACTGTTGCTATCATGCATACGCTCCAAGGATGGGTCCTTTCCAGCTGCACCCTGTCACCCACNGTTATTTAACAATTCTCTATCCTGTAGTAAAAAATGTCTTAGAAGCTATCTTTGAGTTAATCAGATATGGGACAGAGTTTCTCCAAAGCTGCTGTGGCCTTTGATTTGGTCTATATGAAGACTGTTGCTATCATGCATACGCTCCAAGGATGGGTCCTTTCCAGCTGCACCCTGTCACCCACCTGTCCCTTTGTACTCTGTCTAAAGCAGACACTCCCCAACACTCCATCTGCTGAACTAGCAAGGGAGGAGAGCGGAAGCATTTTTGAGTCCGTGTTAAGTGCTTGTTGGGAAAAGAGATGTATAAGCAGTGGGAGTTTGTATAATTAGCAAATTCTTTCCTTAGAATCTAGCAAAAATGTATTTCTGTTGTTACTATTTACAAAATAGTGGCCTTGGAGAAGCTGTCATTTGGAAAATAAGTTTTCATTCATGTAGTCCGACATGCGTGACTTATTTGAGTCGATAAACTGTAGACCAGAAAAGGGCTGCTTAAATGAACTCATATTTTCTAATTCCCTTTCAACGCTGTTCTTGATCTCCTGGATTCATACCCCTGTGATCTTTGTTGCTTCTGCTCTTTGATAAAGCAAATGAGACCATGGGAGACCCAGCTTTTTGAGAAAGACCAAAAAGCAATGGCAACAGATGGTCTTGAAATACCAAGGGCCTGGGTACAGGGATGACAGAAGGGCCCTACTGCCCCGAACTCGGGGAGTTTGGAGAGATGAAGCAAAATCAAGGTGCAGCACGAGGCCAAGTGCCATGGGTGAATGGGTCATGTGGTCTGCTGGTGTTCCTTCCTGAACCACGTCAGAACCTTGTCCTATGAATAGCCAGAGTCCCTTGAATTAGACAGCAGTGCCTCTGTGGAAAGCAAGCCAGAGCTAATATCTGGACGACATCGGAAGAAATTTCTTTTTAGAATTTCTAAAACTGTAAAACAGCTGGGAATTCAGTTGGAAACCCTTAGAGGCTACATTTTCCTCTTACCGCTAAAATAGGCATCTCGTGTATATATCTGACACTTCTTGACTTTGACCCAGCTCTTCTTGAGTGACCATTTGTTCTAAGTCTGTTGTCTAGAATTCTTCTTGAAAACTGTACGTCTGAACACGTTCTCCTGGCAGAAGCTTTAAATATGTGGGTTTTGCCTCTGCCTGCATCCTGGGGTGTGTTTGGCAGGACATTTCATTTCACAAGGGGAGTCGTCTTAAGACAGTGGGACTTGGTTCTCTTTCATGTCGATTACTGGTGCCCCAGTCCCCATTCCTGTTCTTTATCACAGAAGTATTTAACAGGGTCCCTTCCCGTGGATTTTTCATCCAAATCCTTCTAAATGTAGTCCTACCCAGATTAACTCTTCTTCTGCCAGATGCCCATTGTACACGGAACCCTGGCTTTTTGACGACAGAGTAGCCTCCCTCGGGAGTCAGGTGATCTGAAGGTGATGTTAATCCCCCAAGTAGGAAGTTCCTCCATCCAGCCCTCCCTCTTCTGAGTTCCCTTTTCTTAGCCTGGGGATGGCCTTGTCTGCTCATCCTCACCAGGCATCCCTTTGTTGCTCCCAGGCGCTCTCGGATGAGCTCTCCCCACCCCCCAGGAGATAGCCTGGGGTTGTTGTTCCACGGGAAGCGCCACCTGCACTCTGATTGCTCTGAGATCCAGCCCAGACGGGTGGGGCGGCGCACAAGCCCTGTTTCAATAAACTGCCTGCAGAGAACCACAGCCCATTACCCGTCATCGAGGTCCTGGCCCCCTAAGGTCTCCAGGCTCATTTGACCAGCACAGCTGCGACTTGGGCTGTCTGCCCCTGGCAGGTGCCGATATCAGCGCCTTGTACCACTGCCACGAGGAGTTTATTTTTGCTCCAGGGCAGCTGCCAAGCCCAGCACCAGCATCGATAAAAGATTTTCTTGGATTTTCCTTTCTTCATCCCAGGCCGGGTTTTCTTATCATTCCCCCACTTTCATTTTATAGAAAATACCAAGATTTTGGCCAGAGACCAACAGCCCCTTCTTTCATTTGACCACCTCTTCCCGGAGCCCCCCAGCCTCGCCAGAGAAAACGTGCCGCACAGCATTTACTTCAAGAACGTGGGGTGAGTGAAAAACTTTGGGCATCGAAGGCTTCATTTTGTAACACGGTAGCGCGAACTGGTCTGTCCACGTTGTGTTGCCGGCCCTGAGCTCTTGTACACAACAGTAAAGGGTCCTGAGGTTACCGAGGGTGACCTGGAAGGAAGCGTCACACAAAACATTAGAATCAAAGCAGCTTCACATCTGCCGAATGTGTTTCCTGCTGAGAGATGAAAAATGAGCATTTGTCCCCAGGACAAGCTGAGCATGACTAGCCCGTCCCAGGAGAGGACAGGACCCCCAGTGGGGTAAACTGATTTCACAGGAAATTAGCCAGTGAGTCTGATGGTACTTTAATCGGCCTCAAGTGCAGCCCGCTGGCCAGAAAGGCGGACTGTTCCACCAAGCCCAGCATCCTGAGAAGCAAACTTGGTTGGTCTTCAAATGAGCACATTTATGGAACATGTACTCTAGCGGAGTGAACTAGAACTAGAACTAGGACTGAAGCTCTGAGAACACAAGGCAACGGCTTAGAGAAACACCCATCTTTTCCGGATGGCAGAATCCTTCACTTTAACATCCTTCAGAGAATCTAAATTCTCTCTGTAAGTAGTCCAAGGAGCCGCTTTCCAGACTCAGTCCCCAAGAAGTAATAAGCCCCAGTCCACAGGCGTACAGCAACCCACGCCGCTCAAGCAACATGGAGAAGCAGACACTCACCCCCCGCTGAAGCCGGGCAGGCTCCGCGGGGAACCAAGGGGGGTCACCCTTTGAGGCCTCAGAGGGCTGTGAGCGTAGCCAGGTGGCCATGCCAGTGCAACTGTCCCAGCTGTCAGGGACCAGCCGCGGCACAGGTGGGTACAGGAGACATCAGAGCTGCCCTAGCGGAGGGAAGCGGACAGCCAGCCGTGTTCGTTCAAAACAGCAAAACGTTGAAAGTACGCAGACCCTTGATGGCAGCAAATAGAACACAGATTATAAGACTAAAGTAGGATAAAGAACACCCAGGCGCTGCCATGGATAGAAGAAACGCAAGGCTCTTTTGAGTGGGTAAAGGTCTGTCTCCTGTCACTGGGGCCGGGCAGGACGTCTGGCACTTATGGCTTCATCACAAAAGCTCCCTTCCTCTTTCCGTGTCACAACTTCTGCAGGGCTGCGTGATCCAGCATTATCATCCGGGTATGCAAGACGTGCTTGATCTGGAATCTGGCTTTTTATTTTTTAGCTTTAGTCGAAAGCATTTCTGAAATGTGGGAAAAAGAGAGAATGGGAACTGGAGAACCCACACACGGATTGCCCTGCCTTATTTGGCTGCGGTCTTCTAGTAATGAGACTTTTCTGGATTCAGAAATAGCTGATTGTCCTCAGAGGGTTGAAGAAATGGTTTCAGAAATCCGAAATCCAAGGCCTTATATTTCTTCTAATTATCTCTTTTCTCCTCTCTTTTTCCCCCAAGGGAGGAGGGGGAGGGCTTTTCACCACAGAGTTTTCTTTAAAGAGTTTTCTCCTCTCCTGTGCATTATCCCTTAGATATTGAAATTATTTTCTCTTGTTTAATCCGCCTCCTGCAGAGAAGCTGTGTGAGATTCGGGTTGTGGGCTCTTGGGTTGTATTCTTTTAGATGGCGTTGCATTTTTACTCAACCGGAGGGTATGTCTCGGCTTCTGTTCCTTCTGTTTCATGCAGGCTAACCATCCAGGTTGAATAGAGTAAGGATTCTGGTTTTTAGGATGGTTTTAGACTTCTGTCCTGGGAGAGGGGTCAGACACCCAGCCTCATCAGAGCTGGGTGAGGGGTGTAGTGAGCCTCATGGAAGCCTCCAGTTAGGAGAGGATCCAGAGGAGCGACCTCCCTCCTGGTCTCCGTTCGACACCGTGTGTTTCCTGAGTTTCCCACTCGTACAAGAGAATACACGTATCTCATCTCCGTGCGTATCTGCTTTCCGGCCGCACCTGTGCGTTCTCCGGGGCCGTCCCCACAGGGCTTCCTCACACCGCTGTTTGCAGCGGGATTTACCACCGACGCCCTGGAACACACCTACCTATAGAGGTACAAGTTTCGCTCTTTGGACTTTGGAAGTGGTTTTGTGATGTTTGAATTTTCTGTTAGCGTATTGCTCAAGCACTACAGAATGTCCGTATGTAGTCTGTCCAGCCATCCTCCACCCCAGAATACCCTAATAAACATTGTTTTCTTTTCTAAAAAAACAGAAGTACGATCGTGGTGTCTTTTGCTTTTATCTTAATTCATCGGAACATGATCTAGAAATCTGCAAGCGCATGGAGATCCCCAGTATCAAGTTACGGGGGCTTTCTGACAGCAGAGGAGATAAGACTCCTGAGGACTGAATGTGGTTGATGCTTCTAGATGCTTCTAGATGATTCTTTGTCTTGGGGGTGGAAAGGACAGTGTCTGGTCCTGCCCACTGTGGGATGTTTAGCAGCATTCCCGGCCCAGTCCCACTAGATGTGAGTAGCAACCACCCCCCAAGACGCTGTCAAGCCCCTTTTAGGGGGACAACAAAACCACTCTGATTGAGAGCCACTGGCTTAAACCCAACCGAATAGCTTACATATGCATGCCAAAAGGAACCAGGGTCTGTGCAGGGCCATACCAGATATTTATTTTATGTCTTCAACACACAATTCTATAATTAGAGAATAGGACTGATGAATTCTTTAGATACCATCATAAATGTGTTGAATTATTTGTGTAAACTTATAAATAGTAAATATTTGGATAAAAAGTAAAGACAGAATAGGTCATTGTCCCAATTTCCAGGCTATAGCTCAGTGCTGGCAAGGAAAATTTGCTTTACACTGCGTGAGGCTGGATTTGATCCCTGGGTGTTCACACCGTCATCATGATGTGAAAATAGGACTCCCCAGCTTCCCTGGGGGAGGTTATAATCTCTGGCCTCTTATCACCACCAGGATTTTTTAAGGCAAAATATTAAAGCCCAAAACACAGTAATTAACTTCACAGTAATTAATTAAGCGTTATTTGCTTCTGTCTACAACGAGTAGCCCGCTACCTAGCAGGAAGACCTTGCCTCGTTGGACAGAAGCCTGTGCTTCCCTGGCGGTTCTGCAGGACACAATTTTGTGATTTTTTTTTTGTTTTTCTTTCAACTGGGTTTTCCTACTCCCTTGTCTCCCAGGCCTACTTTCCAATGACCAAGCTTAGAATGATTTCTAACGGGCTCCACGGTTTGGATAAGAAGTTCGTGTGCATTTGGATCCAAGCCTGGTGTTTTAAAGGTGTAACCAAACCCCAGATTCCAACATCTCCCCCGGCTTTGGGTGTCTGGGGCTGCCTGAGCAGAAATCCCCAAGTTCATTCCCAGAGAAATGAAACACCTCATGTCCACATGTGGGGCAAGCCCCTGGGGGAGAACAGGACTCTGAGGTTCCCTGAATCATAGCAGAAATGGGGAGGGAACGGTGCTCTGGGGACATCAGGCTTCCTTCCCCAGCCCGTTAGTATTCTAATCACCTTCTCAATACAACCAAATCCCCAGGATGCAGGTGATAGAAATTTTAGGAGCTAGAACAAGAAATGACTAATAAAACCCTGAGAGAAATGCCAAGAAAGTGAATAAAAACTGTGACAGGAGCAAGATACAAGGCTGCTTGTGTTGGGTGATATAAATAAAGCATAAACAAAAACACAGTGATGTGAGAGATATGAGCAGAGTATCCATAAAAATCACATAAACTGGCCTGCCTTTATTCTCATGAAGATTCCCCCATCCAGGCTGCTGGGCAAAGAACTCACCATGTGTAAAAGATAAAGGGAGCATTTGGCCTGAGAATACCTTGGGCGGGTATACAAATAGGGATGATCTTTTTTAGAAAACCATTTGACAATGGGATCATAATTTAAAATCCATATCCTCTTTGAGCCAACAGTTCCACTGCAAGGAATTTACCCGGTCTTCCTACACCACATGCCAAGGTCTATGCAAAAGGATTTCCATTGCAGAATAATTTGTAAGAGTGAGGTCCTTGCCACAACCTGAACATCCATCAACAGATTAAAACCCCTGGTGCATCTAGACAAGGGAATGTTGTGCCACTATTTGTAAAAAGTAGACATATGTCCACTGAAACTGGAAGTGGTCTATGGTATATGAAGTGAAAAAGGCAAAGTACAGGACAAAGAAAAATATGGTCCTACTTGTATCCATGTTAGAAACATAGATTAGATAGATGGTAGACAGACAGATGATATGGTTAGATAGATAGATGATAGATAGATAATAGATGATAGATGATATAGTTAGATGATAGATGATATAGTTAGATAAATAGATGATAGATGATAGGTAGGTGATATAGTTAGATAATAGATGATAGATGATATAGTTAGATGATAGATGATATAGTTAGATAGATAGATGATAGATAGATGATAGATAACAGGTAGATGATAGATAAATAAAGGGAGGGGTGGATGAATGGGTAGTTCTACGTAGATATAGTTTTTGCCATGTCTGTATATCAATTTTACCAGTTGTTTTTTAAAGAATAAAAGATCAAGGAAGGATGTAGCTGCTGGAACCCAGTCAGGGTTCGGCCCTTGCTCTTTGGAGGAAAGAGGCAGGTGCAGCCCTGGCTCAGAGCGCTCCCAGGACCAGGATTTCCTCCTTCCTCCAGCGAAGCTCCACATAGCCCGAGAGGCAGTGAGAGTCTGCCGCACAGAACCTCTTTCAGGGTGAACTGCTGCAATCTGGGGAAGAGGCACCTTCCGGGCACTGTACACACTGTGTGCCCTGGAAGGTTCTTGATAATTCCTCACTTTGTGGTCAGGGACACAGGGTGAGTTTGCTGTACATAGACAAGGAAACAGCTCTACACCAAAGGGAGGCTGGGTCAGCCCTCGGTGACAGGACTGTCAAGGACTGGTCTGTGGGAAGTGCCCACAGAGGGCTCATGATAATAATGGCCCAATAATAAATGCCATTGGTTATTGAGCGCTTATCACACACCCCTCCCCCCAGCACCAGGATGGATGGGTTCTGGGCACGTGATCTCATTCCGGCCTCACAACCACTCCCAAGATGGAATCGATCTAATTTTGCAACCGAAGAGACAGAGGCTCAGAGACAGCAAGTGACTAATGCAAAGTCACACAGCCAAAGGAGGTAGAGCGGGACTCAGATTGGGTTTTCCGGTGCCAGTGTCCATTTAAACTATTCTCTGCCCTCACGCCTTGTGGGGGGACTGTCTCCTGGCTTTTGAGCAGGAAAGCTCACAGGTACATCCCACATCCTCATTTCATTTCCCTCCACCCACACTTGGGGCCGTGTTACGAGAACAGCCCAAACCGACATATTGTGGCATGAGCTTGTCTTCAAAAAGATAATTAGATTACCTCCCTCACCTTAAGGAAAAGAACAGCAGATTAAAAAAGAAATATGACAAGCCATCTGAGTGCCAGGACTGCTCCCCTGAGAGTTACACTTCCATTTCAGTCCCTCATTCTAGACACGAAACCAATTAAAGTAATTGCAAGGTACACAGTTAACACCAAGTGACAAAAGTCTGCCTAAGTGTTTTAAAGATCTAATTTACCCACAGACTGTGCCCAGAAAAACATAGCTGGCCTGTTCTTGTACAACTTTGGAAGTGACTGGCCCGGCTCAGGGGTGCCATGTCACCCTATTCGGATCCCCTGCCATCATTCCCTAGGCTGGGCTGTCTTTGGACCAATGACAGCAGACAATGGGAGCTCTCACCCCTGGGGCGGTGCTCGAGGAGAGGAGCCAGATCTCCCTGGCAGGGGGTGGGCTCCGTGACATCACTTAGTCCCTGGTACTTGCCTTGCCCTAAATTTTGCCCTCTCCCACTCTGCCTTCACCTAGAAAACGTGGAGAGGGGGTAGGAGAGTGTATGGTGGAGGCAGGCCTTGTCTCAGGGCTTCTAGCAAATGCCTGAAAGCAGTTGTCTCGGTCTTACCTCAGACTGAGGATGGAACGTGGGCTCCATTCCTTAATTTGCAAGGATTTCATTCCGGCTTCAGGGGTCTTCAGAAAATTGTACCCAAATGGAACAGAAAATGCACAACGGACAATTAGAAGGTCATTCCTACCAGACGTGGTTCTCATCCACGTTTGCGTCCCCTCTCTGTCCATTGAACATGAATCCCTGACACCATCCATCGTCCACGAGTACCAGCATCAGGACAGGAAAGCAAACACACTCTGATACGAAGCTTGTTCGGTTTTTGTTCTTTGAGACGCTTCTGTCCCTGAAAGATCCGTTGGGTACTCAGATCGCACCTCCTTACTTAGAAGTCGTCTGGGTTTGCAGAGCACCGTCACACACGTCCTCTTTTGATTCTGCCACCGGAGGGTGGGGGCTAGTTGATTCTCCCCATTTTCTGGATGCGGAAGGACAGACCCGGAAAGGCTTTCATCGGCCAGCAGCAGGGGAGCCCCTGCAGCCCTCCCTCCAGCACCCCCAAACTCCCCCCCATGTGACTTTCTCCTTCAGCTTCCTTTCTGCCTTTTCTAGCATGTTTCCACTCTCCCAGGAATTGCACACTATTTTAATTCACTATCCGCTTTTGCCGCGCACATCTATAGACTCTCTTCTGCTATTCCACTGAACTTTTCCAGGCATGTTTTTGCAGGGCATTAAGTGTTCTTTGGATAAGCCGTTCTGTGTTTAGGGGATAGCCAACTTCAGATGCTCACACGAGGCTGCCCAGTGACCTTGCCCACGAGCCTCAGCCGTGGTGGGCCGAGAAATGGAGCGCACTCACGGGATGGTGGCTTCCTCGCTAGACCCGAAAATGCTTCCAGGTAGCAAACCAAGGTATGGGGACAGGGGCAATAACGGACGTGCCAGCGCTGTGCTCCGGTGGACCCGGTAACCTCTAGGTGCTGGGCGAGCTTGCCTTGCCTGCCCCGCAGGGAGCCCCCGCATTCAGCTTCGCCCACCCGCAGAACTCCACAAAGCCTGCAAAGCCCAGTTCACCCAGTGGCCCCCTGGAGCCTCCAGATCTTCCCACAGCCCCCCACCGTCGAGTCCATTTCTAATTTCATCCTTGCTTTCTTCCTGCCTTTTCTCATTTCCAGTAGAAAACCCTTGCTTCCCCGGGGCCCCTCGTTCCTCGCTGTAACGCTGAGCCTCACTGCCACCCTTCCCCGCAGCCCCTGAGGCAGGTGCCGCTCTCCCGATTTCGGATTTCGCCGGTGAGGACGGAGACCCAGAGCTTAAGTAACTTGGCAAAGCCCCACTGATCAGATGGGGGTGGGGCCAGAATCGGAACCCGGGCAGCCCGACGGGAGGGTCTGCGTCTCTAAACTCAGCGCTCTCCTGCAGCCTCACGGCTCCAGGAGAGGCTTTCTGCAAATCACCCCCTTTTTCAAAGCCACAGAGGGATTAGATTTTTAAGGAAATGTGAGGTTTTAAATTGGTAATCCTCTTGTAATGTGAAGAACTAAAGTATGTGTCTGGATTTTTTTTTTCTTAATTCGGGATTTACTGACAGTGGAACAGAATTGTCCCTTAGGCGATCATCGCTGGCGACATTTTAATGAGTTCTGACGGCAGGTTTTGCCTGTGTATGTGGCACACAGGTCCCCTGCCCGGGAAGGTTCATTGAGCTCACTCAGTAACCGGAGGGCTTTTATGAAGGTAAACAAATAAAATGTGACAGTGACAAGTGCGCTCCTCGGGGGACACACGCTCTCAGTTTCCTCATCCGTAAAATAAAGATGGTAAAGACGCCAGCCTCGTGAGTCTGAGGATTCTGTGGGCTAGTTCAGATGAGGGGCCTATAGTGCAGGGACATAGCAAAGGACTACAGAAATGTAAGGTGCTGGTACTGTGGAATCCGTGGGGTGCCATGATGAACGGGACGGGGAAGCAGCTTTAATCTGGGCGACCAGAGGAAGTGTCTCCCAGGAGGCATCCTCAGCTAGAAAGCCTAAACCTTGAGAAAGCACCTGCAGTGGGGAGAGAGCACTCCTGGGGGGAACAGCGGTGTGAAGGTCTGAGGTGGGAAGGGAGGTGATGGTGCATTGGAAAGGAGAATTGGTCCAGGGGCTCGCGTGGAGGGACTGGAGAGAGAGACAGGAGGCTGGAAAGGTGGTAGGGACCCTGCAGACACCGTGGGCAGTTGGACACCCTCTAGCACATGGTTGGCAAAGAGGCAGAGGGAACAGTTAGGGCTGGGACACGGCCCATGCAAGGGAGTGTGGGGCGGGCTCGGGGTGCTTATACTGTGGGGAGACGAGTGGAAGGGTTTCAGAGGCAGAACTGATGGGGCTCGTCGGTGCCTGGAAGTGAAAGGTGAGCAAGCAGAACCCCCAGGCCGGGCCCCTTTGCAGAGCAGGGCCCACGAGGGAGCAGAGGTTCCAAGAGGGTGGAGTGGAAAAGATCCAGAATTCTCTCCTTAAGTGTGGGAGATGCCTGCAAGCCCCATCACCAGCCTCAACTCCAGCATTCACGAGACTTGTTCCTCTTCCCTTGCCCGCATCCCATGAGTGGGCAGGGCTTTACCTTCCCTCGCATCCACCCTTCCCCTCTGTTCCTGCTGCCTCCCTCTATGGGCTGTCATCACCTGCCTCCAGCACCCAGCCTCTCCCTCTCCAGACTGTTCTCCTGAACTCCACTGTCCCCAGACTCTGCTGACACGCTACCTCCCAACTTTCTGTCCTACTTTCTCCCTGCACACACAAGCAGACCTATTCCCTGCTTTCTCTCCACCCCCTCCCACGGTCACCCACTGCCACCACGAACCCTCCTGCAGCTCCCCTCTGGCAAGCCTTTCCAAGTCACTCTAGCTTCCAGCAGGTCCTCACCTTTGGGCGGCCCACGGCTCTCCAACTCACCTCACTCACCCTCTGCTCATACGTGACCTTGCACTGTCGCTGCGAGCCCCCCTCACCCAGCAAGGCTTTATATGCCCCCCAAAAGGGAGGATGGCCTCCCTTGGTATCCCCAGCGGGTGGCAAAGAGTAGAAATGCTAGGGATAAATTTTCTTAACCTCTCCAAACCTCCATTTCCCTCTGTAAATAGCTCAGGGGATTGCTCTCAGCTTTTTATGTTGGCAACAGCCGCTGCCATGAAGAGATTGACCATAAACACCGATGGTGGAACTGACTATAGAAACCGAATGTGACCCTGGAACCCAGAGCTGGCGCGTCGTGGGGATCTGAGTGCACACAACTTGTTTCTGAAGAAATGGGTGAACTGAGTGTCCCCCAGGCTCCGTCCCTCCCCGCTTCACAAATTCACCAGATGCCTGCCATGAGATGGGCACCATCTTTGGGAAACAAAAAAACAAAGAAATATATGCCCCCATAGAAGTTAATGGACCTTTTTTTCTCCCCTCTACCCAGTCTCTGAAGAATGCAGACTTCACAGGGAGGGGCAGGAAAGACCTCATTCTCTCTAGAGAGAACGTTCCATCACAACTGCACGTGGGGCATAGAGCAGAGTTTTTGGCGTCCAAAGGGACAGCTAGTTCTTACAAATAGGATTAAAATTCTTCTGGGTCATAGTGCCTCATAGACCCCCCCACCCATTTGGCTGGTTAAGGGCAGTAAAATCCTCAAAGGACAGCTGAATGTCTCCCTCCCACATACTGAATTATTCGGAGACAGGCTGCTACCCCAGCAAAGTGTCTGCATGTTCACCCGGCCAGTTGGACAACATTCCTCCAGCACTTGATAGAAAAGAGCCATTTCTGCATCTACTCACATTTTGTCACTTAATTGTCATTTTATAGGAGTTCATTAACGTTCCCTTAATTTGTTGTGAAGCGTTAAAAGGCTTTCAAATCTAGTCAAACTCAAAACTAGTTTATTTGCCTTTTATGATGATTGAAACGATGTGCACTATAAAAAACCTTATGTTCAACATTCAGTGATATTAATTTCACTTGACTTCATGACTTAAGGTCAAATACGTTAATCAAGGCTGCCATCATTAGCACAGTTTTCCTTTCTATTAAGCGATTATGATCACTTAATATTAATGAGTCGTGAAGTTTTAATAAATTTTTGCTGGTGTGAAATTGCAAAACAGTAATTACGACACATACTGTATGGATGGCTTGTTCTACGACGTAAATTTGGCCTAATGTTGGTAAAAATACAAAAGAACATTAAGTAATTAATTAGTTGCCTCCATGGAACCAAAATAAGGTGTCACCATGAAGATAAACGGATGAAAAATGAAGAGCCTTTGTTATTACTAGTGAACTGTTATGCGGTGGCACCTGGCCACTTAAAAAGACCTGATGCCCCCCAAATGACATCTTGCCTAAAACCAGAAGACAAATAACTTTGCAAGAATTTTGGGGGTTGAAGTCAATATTTCTAGCATGGGGCTGATTGTATGACAGCACGGGACAGAGGAGGCTTTCGAAATTAAATATTGATGCAGCTAGATTGATTGAAATGCAACAAAAGGATTACCATCTCAAGGCTGAGAGAAGCGCTGGGAGCCCGGGATAGAACCAGAGGCAAAGATTTAGCACCCACATCTGGGGTTCTGTGTGGGGCATGCATAGAAGATTCTGTTGAAATGCTGATTCCTGGGCCCTGCCCCCAGGGACATTGATTCAGTAGGTCTGAAATAGGGTCTAGGCATCTGCATACATTCAGGATTATTCTGAGAGAAGTGGTCTCCAGGCCACACGTTGAGAAAGAATGATCTAGAAGCCCTAAACTATAATTCCTCAAAGCCATACAGGAGTCAAAACTCCTACTAAGCAAATACTCATGTGTCAAGTCCCCATACTAAACACTAGATTGTAAATTTTCTTGACTGTTTATGATCGAATAAGAAAGACACGGTATGTATATAAATAACAAATATATTGGCATTTAAGATTCCCTGAACGCTTACTTATAAAGTGCCAGGCACTGAGCTGAGGAGCTGACATGCACAATGGGATTTGACCTCACCACAACCCCATTCTACAGGTGTGTGTTGGGACAAGTCATGGAGAAGGCATGATGGCTGGTTGACCCATGAGCTGGACCCTGGCAAGTGGAAGGTAGCGCTCCCTCCCCTGTTGTTGGAATGTGCATTCCACCTGCCCTCCTCATTCTCAGAAGCTGCCCCAAGGATACAACCTTGAGATCGTGATGTAGTGTTGAGACCAGATGGAGAGTACGTGGTCTGAACCCAGTGAAAACCTCTGTTTAAACTTCTAAGATCTGGCAGACAGGTGTGGACGTACACTTGCCCTGCAGCTCCCCAAGGTAAGCCCCGGATGTGGGCCATCCACCCAACCCATGTGGAGTATATGGAGTAGCCTGCGTCTTCCTTGGGCTCTCCTTGCCCTCCGTGTATGGGGCCAGTCTGTGAACCAACAATACAGAAACTAGGACACAGAGAGCAAGTAACTTGCCCACGGTCATACGGCCAGCAGTGCCAAGCCGAGACATGGGCATGGGCAAACAGCGGGCAGTGACTGAACACAGTTTGGCAGGCGAAGAACACGGGCAGGGGCTAAGGAAGATTTCTCCAGTGACAGCAGCACGCGGTGGGCGTGCGGAGCAAAGCCAGGGGAGACCTTTGGGGGGTAGTTTCGGTGTCCAGAACAGTGGCTTGCACTGCTCCCTGGAGCTCTGGAGACTTTGGTGTGAGTCCTGGGGTCAACACCGAGGTAAAGGGGTAGGCAGAGTTCCTCGTGCTGTTTCCCTCCCACTCTACACTCCCTGTTCTCATTTATCTAGTGGCTCCTGGGGAACGCTGTCATGTTAACAAATGAAAATCCCTGGCTTGGGGGTGCCTGGGTGGTGCAGTCCTTAAGCGTCTGCCTTCGGCTCAGGGCGTGATCCCGGCGTTCTGGGATCGAGCCCCACATCAGGCTCCTTCGCTATGAGCCTGCTTCTTCCTCTCCCACTCCCCCTGCTTGTGTTCCCTCTCTCGCTGGCTGTCTCTCTCTCTGTCAAATAAATAAATAAAATCTTTAAAATAAAAAAAAAATCCCTGGCTCGGGGAAACGGAGTAAAGGGGCAGAGGGTAGAAGTGGAGGCTCAGAGAAGCTTCCAGCAATGGGACCAGGTGTNCCCTGGCTCGGGGAAACGGAGTAAAGGGGCAGAGGGTAGAAGTGGAGGCTCAGAGAAGCTTCCAGCAATGGGACCAGGTGTTTAAGCTGCTGCCAAAGAGCGGTGCCGGAGGAATACAGTGGCCGGTGATTCCTCTAAAAGGCGATGCAGCCAACCAGTTCCTGAGTGTGGCTGAGAAGGGCCTGAGTGCCGGGGATGGAAGCACGTGTCTCCAGCCCCGCGATGGGCTCACTGCTCCCCTGCCCGCTTGAGAGAAAAGACTCACTGGGTTTAGGTGCCTCCGTGAGGATCTCAGCTCCCCTCGTGCAGCACCCACCACACGCCAGACGCTAGCCCAGCGCTTTCGGTCCTACTCCCAGGACAGTGCACGAGGAGGGCGGGATTATTCCCTCATTTTACAGATGAGGTCCATTAATGCATCTCACTCCCCAGAGAGCATTCTGGGGACGGGAGACTCCAAAGCTCCCGTTCTTTCCTCCCTACCCGTGATGACACAGTTAAGACTCAAACCGTCTTAAGAATTGAACAACTAAAGATAGGACAGTGTCAGTTATACAGCGTAAACTGGACAGATGGGACCTGCCAGTTACGCTAATTTACTGCACAGCTGGCCCATTCAGGCACTTCGCAAAGCCTGCCCCTGCTCAGAGTCACCCCTCCTGCAAGGACAGGCGGGCTGTCTAAACACAAGAATGATGAAGAGTATCCAGAAAGCCCAAGTCCAGAGAGGGGCTACACAGTCTCACGGAAAATGCACAAGGCATTTCCTATTACCACCAAATACCTTATTCCACTTGGTCACTTGCCTAGAAAACATTTCTTTCCCCTTAACCATTGCATATGTCATTGCGAAGCCATGAGTCCCAAGAATTTTCTGTAGAGTTCTTCGCTGAGGAGTCTCAGACCTTACAACCAGAGCCACGGATCCCTGCCCCTCAGATGGCCATCTGAAAGCTCTCCTGGGTTTGCCAAGAACAGTGTGAGAACCAAACCCCAGCTGGCAAGGGCTGCTGTCCGTGTTCCTTACAAATAAGGTCATTTCCCTTATTCTTGGCAAGACAGGTGTCATCTGGTCTTTACTTCATTAAGTTCTCTTCGATCTTTACCCACACAGGAGGCAAAACTGAGCAGTGACTTGCAGAAAAAATAGTGCCAACACAGAAACAAAAATAATGAGTTTGTAGCCTGCAAATAGCTCCAAGGAAACATAGTTGCAAAGAGAGGGGAGCCGAGATGGCCCACTGCCCAGATTCCAGGGTAAGACAGTGATGTGAGGGTCACCCCACTCTGGCTGAGGTCACAGAAAACCTTGGCCCAAAAGGGTAAGAATTCACCCCCTGTGGACTATGCTAGAATGGCCACTGGCTTCACTTGAAATGGTGACAACAAGAGTGAAAAGCTAATGTTAGTTGCATACTAACTTTGCACCAAGAACGCAGCTAAATGCTTCTAGAGACATTTGCTCTAAATAAGAGGAAAATCAGAGGTTGACGCAGGGAGCCTCACTTTCCAGACTGGCCTAGAAAGGGCATGTTATCCTGTGGTCACACAAACAGCAAGTGGCAGAGCTGGGCTCCCAACACAGTGTGACTTCAGGAACCAGCCTCTCCTACCCCACCACCAGAGGGCTGCTTCTAAGGGCATCACCTTTTCAGAAATCAGTGTCCTGACCAAGAAACATCTGAAGGGGGGTGGGGGGGGAGGAAGCAGCCGACAGACAAAGGGCGCTGGGAGGAGGCAGAGGCCCTGGGACACACCCTGGACACATCCCAGGCAGATCAAAATCTTGAGTCTTTGGAGCCCAGGTGCACCAGTGAGGGGCAGGGAGAGCCACCTGTCTCAGAATGAGACTCTGTGTGACTCTTGACTGTGTAGCCTCTGTTGGGTTGATCAGCTCTGGAAGTGTCCAAGAGCAGTACCACAGTAGCTAACAATGGTTCTTTTTTGGGACTGTGGGCGATTTCTCTCTCCTTTAATAAAAATTTTAAATGTTCAATGTTGAGCAATTAGTTTATACAATGAAAAGAACATCAAACTCTACTTTAAAAATATATATTAACCTCTGACCTGACCTTACCGGCTATGATAAAGACACCCTAGGAGGGTAAGACTTTGTTGCCGACATGAATCACTGAACAACTTTGAAAGAAAGGCCCTAGGTGGATAGACACCCCAGCCCGGCACAGGCCTGCGGGAGTTGCTCAATTCTCTTTCAGCTACTTTTCTATCCTATTCATCAATCTACCATCTTCCTTCCTTCCTTCTTTATTTACTTCATGCTTGCTAGGTTCTACAGGGAACCTTGGCAGCTTACATACAATTTAGTCGGATAAGAATTTGAAATCAGTGAGAGCAGAAGAGGCAACAGGAAACAAAGGTGGAGATGCAGCACGCCTGCCCTCCAAGTCCTTGTCACTCTCTCAGCTGGGCCCTAAAGTGGACAACAGTAAAGAAAGGAGCACTAATTACAACGACACCGGACTGCACTCATGAGATCAAAAGAAACGCAGGAGCACCACCATTCCTGAAACTACGAAAGCATTTGCTCCAGAGTTCCTCATAAAGATGGCCCCCGGGATGCAACAGTGGTCAATGTCCTCATCAGTATCACTGTAATCAGTCATGACTGACACAGACACAGCCCAAAGGCATCACCCCAACACCCTGTTTAGAAAATGCAATTCTAGTAGGACTTGCAGTTAGGTCCAGGACCCTTCCTCACCAATGTCTGAGTTAATCCAAATTTTACGGTATCATGACCAATGGTGGCCAGATCCCAGGGTCCTGAAAGTTACCTCCAGGGTCCTGCAACTGTTTATTTCAAATTTTATTCTTAATGTATTTTAAATACCATAACTATGAAATCAAACCAGCTATAAACAAATATGTTGTGTAACTCATTTTAACATTTTGGAAACTACTGAATTGGTGAGTCATGCTACTGAGTTGATGCGTTCTTCTGTCGTCCTGACAATGAAGTCCTGCCCTACTGGTTTAATTGAAAAGTGTCCTGAGAAGCAGGTAAGCCATCAAAGAAAGGAATATTTCCAATTGTACCCACTTATCGGTGTGATCCAAGACACTCTTTAAACCACATGAACACAAACTCATATGGGCACCGATTAGGTGGGGAGATACATATGTCTTCAACTCTCCCCCAGAACTGCTCATTTTAGTTTTGGATCCATGAAAACAACCTCACTGACTAGGAAGATAAGATGACCAACCGCAATGTGGGGCTCTGGATCCTGGAGCAGGAAGAGGACATTAGGGGAAAACCTGGGGACATCTAAATCAAGCCTGCAGTTTAATTAGTTGTATTGTGAGAATATTAATTTCATAGTTTTGAGGAATTTATCATATTTATATAAGATGTGAACGGAGTAACTGGGTGATAGGGATACTTCTCTATATATTATCTTTGTGATTCTTCTGCAAATCTAAAATGATCTCAAATAAAAAGTTTGAAATTTTAAAAATAATCTCATTGTTTTCATGTATTAACTTTATAAAAAGCATGTTGTACATTTAAGCTAAAATAATTACGTAAATATATAAAAATTTCATGTGAACTTGTTTTATATATTGATGGTCCATGTAAAATTTCATTTGAAGAAAGGAATCTGTGGCTGTAAAAGTCTTAAAATTCTTCCTCCTTTTCCCCAACAATTTAGTGTAAAAGATAGTAGATGGGACTAAGCAAGGTCGGTGATCCCACCAGTGAGGTGGGGAGAGCCACAGTGGCCCAGGACATGGGCGAGGTACCAGAGACCAACAGGAGTGAGGAGGACATCCATGGTGGGGTGTGGCTTTGTGTCTGGTGTTGGATGCCCAAGGCGGAAGAAAGGTCACCCAGCACAGGCTTTAGGAAAAGTTTAGGGAAGACTAAGGAAAAAGACACCAAAAGGTAGAACAACAAAAATGTAACATATGATCCTGAACTGTATCTTTTTGCTATAAGAGATGATGACGATTCATGAAATTTGAATCAAGTATGAGTATTAGGTGGTCACAATACAGCAACGTTAACTTCCTGGTTTCCTGGTTGTGTTGTAATCAGTGTCGATGTAATCATGTGGAAGTATGTTCTTATGTGCAGTAAATACACCAAATAATATCTGGGGACGATGAGGTATCATATCAACAGCTCATTCTCAAGTCCTTGAGGACAAAAAAGTCATTTGTAATGTACTTGTCAAATAGTTTGGTCGGTTTGAGATTGTTTCACAAAAAGTTTTGAAAATCACGGGGGTAACAGAATAGAGGGGCCAGATATCAAGGTTCTGAATGCAGAAGACGAGGCCACTCCATCCCCACTCAGAGGTGATCAAAGTTGTACTTGCAGACAGAGCCAAGAATTTCCATGGAGCGTACCCTGAAACGTCTAGTACAGACATTTAGGGGTGGATGCCTCCAAGTTTCACATCATAGGGCAATTATCGTCATAATTTTATCTCAGAAAATTTTGCGGTAAGAAAACCAAACACCTACCTCATCCATTAAAATGCACCGTTGAAAGATCCAGGGAATGCAGTGCTAATGGGCCCACGTATATGAGCTGGTTACCAAAATTAATGCCAAGATGGGTGAACAAGGTGAGCTGCTGAGGGGGTTTATTAGCTATACAAGAGATCTTAATCAGTTTTGATTCTGGCAATAATGAAACAGCAGGGCGAATTGATCATGAGATTAATTAGATGAGATCACCTGGATTGGTTATGCCAGGTAAGTCCTGGGTATGGTGAATGGCACAGAGTAAATACCACTGTCATCATCTTCGTGCTCATTACGATTATTATTATTGTTGTTATCGGCCAGTCCCAGACTCTAAGAGCAAACCATCTCCCTGGTATAATTTTCTATCCTTCATTGCAGGTGGGCACGCTTCGAGCTCATTCAAAAGCGGCATTTGATCACTGAGGAACAAGTTAAAAAAGACGTGGATGCCAGAAAGTGTTTCCTTGATGTTGGAAATTATTAACTGATCGGCCCAGTAAGCATTTGTGCTGAGACAGTGATTTGTTCAGTGGTGTCCCAGTGCAGGTTCTGGCCAAGCCTCAATAACTGGGGACTACATTAAGTTCACACATGTCACTCTATAATTGGTTCCAGCCAGAGAGTCAAAGGCAAAGCAAAGGTCTGTAAACAGCAATCTAATAGTGCTCCTGGTTTATTTCTCCATCCGCAGCTCCTGTAAAACACTGACCTAAAAAATTCAGGCTCGTTGCGTATTGGAGACAGAACAGGCGTAATTTTAAATGGCGTGTATAATAAACGAATTGATCTGTAACTAGGGAAGAAAAAAAGGTAACTCAATCATTACTGACAGCAAAATAAGAAACTCGGTACCTTGACCAACTTTCCTACTGAAAATAGCTAAAAATGCTGACAAAAACAAACAATTGTAAACACCTTCTAAAGTGCATTGATGAACTGGCAAGAAAAGGAGCATGAAGGTAGAAACAAAAAGTAAAGGTGTATAGCTAAGAGTTAAGGAGCAAACTAAATAGCTATCACCCTGGGGGCATTCGCAAAAACAGGTATATTGAGCTTAGATTTTCACTGCTTCCCGACATGCTTCACCGACACCAAAGGCAAAGGGCAGGGTCCACCTGGGACGAAGGGCATTGACTGGAAGACCCTAATTAATAAAACCACATAGCATGAGTTAACTTTAAGTGTAAAGGTGAATTAAAATAACCCCACTACCTCCTTACGAACAATGGGACTACTGGAAATGTTACCTCTCTAGAACCCTCGAACAGAGGGAAAGAGGACAAGAGCCCTTGAGAATCGATGCTCACAAGCTGGCCCTCACTCAGGATTTCAGCAGCCAGAACCCTTGTGACCTCGAGTCTGAAAACCCTCAAACCGACAATGTAAGTGGTTCTAGATCAGCAGCCATCCCAGGCATCTAGCAGAAGCTAAATGAAATCCTCCCTGGAGAAATTCTCTTTCATCCCACAGATAAAGAATTCCCATGTAGGAAGTTCCAAGGAAAATGAGCAACTCATTTGCTGAGCACACAAGGAAATGAGGGAACCAAAGTAAGAATTGGCGAAGACAAAAAAATCAGATGCTGAAATTATTAGAGACAGAATGTACAATTACTATGTTTCTAGAAATTAAAAATAAATTGGAATAGAAACAAAGATGCAGAAACTATAAAAATGACGAAGAAGATACAGCTGAAGAGAGAGGTAGTGAAGAAATTATTCAAATTACAGTCCGGAAATAACAAAGATCTGAAATATATGAACAAGATACTAAGAAACAGAGAAGATAGATAAAAAGGTTCAATATATGTTTAAACCAGCAGGTCTCAACCAGGGGCAGTTTTGCTCTCCAGGGGACATCTGGCAATGTCTGGAGACCTTCTCTGTTGTCACACCTGGCAGAGGACAGGGTGTGTGTGCTGCTGTCATCTACCAGATAGAGGCCAGGGATGCTGCTGAATACCGTTCGAGGACTGGGACAGCCCCGCGCAATGGAGAATTGTGGCGAGAGTACCGAGCTTGAGAAATCTGGGTCAACGTGAGGTTCTAGAATTAGAATATAGAGGGAATGGGGCAAACGTAATAACTGAAGAGGTAAAAGAAACCAATCCCAATGAATCCTCCCCAAAAATATAAAAAAAGAAATGCACAGATATTAAATTGTAATACACCAAAGAGAAAGAGTAAATATTTAAAAAGCCAGAGTACATGAGGGTTCATGATACCATTTTGTATTCTTAGAAATTTTCCATATTGTCTTAATTTGTTTGGTTTGCTATAGTAAAATATCACAAACTGGGGGGCTTATAAAAACAGAAATTTATTTCTCACAGTCCTGGAGCCTGGAAATCTGAGATCAGTGTTCCAGGGTGGTTGGGTAAGAGTTCTCTTCCAGGTTGCAGATTTTTCTTGTATCCTCACATGGCAGAAGGGGCAAGCGAGCTCTCTGGGGCCTCTTTTTTGATGGTACTAATCCCATGTATGAGGGCTCCACCATATGACCTAAGCACCTCCCAAAGGCCCACCCCCCAAGACCCTCACACCAAGCACTGGGATTTCAGTATATGAATTTTGAGGGGATGCAACCATTCATACTATGGCACATTAAAAAGTTATTTTTTTTTAAAAACACAAGCAAGAAAAGAGACAAATCACCTTCAAAAAACTGATAATTTCTCAATGGCAACGGTTGGAAATGAGAAGGCAATAATATGCCATCCATAATGTGCTGAGAGAAAAATTACTGTCAACCTAGAATTTTATACTTAGTGACTACAGCTTTCAAGAGCAAGGGAAAGTCACTTTCAGATGAACAAAAACTGAGTTTTCTAAATATAGACCCTCAATAAAGGAAATTCTGTAGGATGTACTTGAGACAGAGCAAAGGGGCTCCATATGGAATGTCTGAGATTAAAGGAGGAATAAAGGAAGGAATTGGTTTAAATTGAAACACTGATTGTCCAAAATGGTGTTGATGATGATATGATGATATGATGATGATGCCTAGAGGGTTAAATTCTAACCAGCTTTCTACTAAATGAAAACTGAAACAGCTGTATTAGTAACCAATAAAATATATTCTGAGCCAAAAACATTACTTGAGACTAAGATCTTTAAAATGATAAAAGCAAAACACATAAGAGTGATACTGGTTTTAAATTTATGTGCATCATATCCTCACAACGTGATGCAAATATTGACAAATTATAAGGATAGATAGAGATTTCTAACCATTTGGAATATTTTGACATACCTTTCAGCAACTGAGAGATTAAACAGGAAAAATTCAGCAAGAATAAAGAATATTTGACCGTGATCCACAAGCCTGTTCTAATGGCCATACATAGAACACTGCACCAGACAAATGCATAGTACTTATTCTTTCCAAATACACAGCAAACATTTAAAAACATCACCACATACTCAGCCATTCATAGGGTGATGTACATTCAGGTTTCTAGGACGGTACTTGTATATACTGCTTAACATCTCTCCAGTTTAGCATCTATCCCAAGCAAGATTGTCCCTGTTTGTACATTGAAGTATATGATTCAATGTATATGGCTAGAATTAGCTATAAGGCAAGTGTCAAAAATTTCAAATAACTGTTATCATGCAAAGCCTGTTCTCTCCATAATATATTTAAATTGGAAGAGATCACAAGAGAAAATTAGAAAACACTCTAGGATGAATGAAAATGAAAACACAGCATACCAAAAGCTATGGGATGTGGCTAAAGCAGTGCCTAGGGGACATTTTACAGCTACAAATGCCTCTATTTTAAAAAGGAGACAGACCTCAAACCAACAATCTACTTAAGGCACTGGATAAAGAAGAGCCAAATAAGTCTATAGCAAACAGAAGGAAAGAAAGAACTGAGATTAGCGTGAAAATTGATGAAATATTATGGAATTATTTCTCTGTTTCAGATATTTCAGAGGTTCCTCAATGCTTTTAGGATAAAACCCAAATTTTCAGGTCATTCAAGCCTCTTCACAGTCTACCCTTGGCTTACCTCACCAATGTCATCTCTCACCACTTTGTGTCATCCTGGGACCCATCCTGAGACCCAGTGACTGATAAGTAATTTCCAGGTGATGTAAGTCATAAGTGTAATGGTTAAGAATGATCTCTGGAGAAATGGGCAGTGATTACCAGTACGTATAGCATTTCTCTGGGGGGTGATAAAAATGTTTATAAGTGATTGTGAAATTTGTACAACTTTGTCAATATGCTAAGAATCATTGAATTATACACTACAAATGGGTGAATTGTATGGTATATGAGTTCTATTTCCATAAAGCTGTTACAATTAAAATTAAGTTTAAAAAATACTAAAAGATCCCTTGGGGCACCTGGGTGGCTCAGTTAAGTGTCTGACTCTTGATTTCAGCTTAGGTCATGATCTCAGTGTTGTGAGATCAAGTCCAGAGTTGGGCTCCACGAGGGGAGTGGAGCTTGCTTAAGATTCTCTCTCTCTCCCTCTTCCTACCCCTCCCTACTACCTCTCCCCACTCTTAAAACAAATTCTAAAAGATCCCATTCAGAGAGTTTTTAAAAAGTCACAGAATAGAAGATATTTGCATCAAATATAACTGTCAAAAGAAATAGTACACAGAATAGAAAAAGGATTCCTACAAATAGATAATAAAAAGACAAGAAATCCAATAGAAAAATATGGGGGGAACACCTCTCAGAGCAATAGCCCATAACCATAGGAGAAGATGATTAAGTTCACGGTAATCAGGGAACTTCACACTAAAACCCTGGGGAAATACCACTGCAACCCAACAGATAGCCAAATATGTGGAAGTTTGACAACACTAAGCCTTTCCAAGGATGGGGTCCATCTGGACAACACATATCGGTGGAAGTAATATAAATATTTTGGGAAATATTTTGGCGTGGTCTAATAAAATCAATCAATCGTCTTGTTGGGTTGACTTTTCTATATTATGAAATGTGCCTTTTTATTACTAGTAACATTTTTTGCGTGTTTTAAAGTCACCTTTGTCTGACATTAGTATAGCAACCTACGTTCTATTGTCACTGTTAGTTGCATGAGATCTTTTTTCCATTTACTTTCAATCTTTTTATATCTTTGAATCTAAAGTATATCTTCTGTAGATAGGAAATAGTGGGATTTACTTAATGTGTGTGTCCAAAGGCAATGCTGTCCAAGTCAGTAGTCAGGAGCCACTAGCCACTGATGGGACAGTTGAGCCATGACAGTGGTTAGTCTGAATTGAGATGTGCTGTAATTATGAATTACTACTCACCAGATTTCAAAGACAAAGTATGGGGGAAATTAATGTGAAATATCTCAGTAGGAATTTTTATTTAGCTACATAACAAAATGATAATATTTTGGATATATTGGGTTAATTATTAAGATTAATTTCATCTTTTTGCTTTTTTAAATATGGCTGCTAGGAAATTTTAAATTACATGTGAGGCTTTCATTTGTGATCTCGTAATTCAACTGGACAGTGCTGCCCTTAGAGAAACTCTTTAAAAAAAAAAAAAAGGATTGTTGTTTTTTTTTAAAGTAATCTCTACACCCAACGTGGGGTTTGAACTCATGACCTTAAGGTCAAGAGTCATATGTTCTACTGACTGAGCCAGTCAGGTGTCCCTCTTAGAGAAACCCTTGTACATGTCTGTCAAGAGACATGTAAAAGAATATTCGTAGTGGCATTATTCCTTCTAGCAAAACAAAGCCATAAAAGCTGCAAATAACCCAAAGGCCCTTTGAGAGTGGAATGAATAAGTGAGTTGTAGTGTATTTAAACAGTGGAAGATTCTACAGGGGTGACAATGGAAGGCTTAAAACTACGTGCATGAATCTCAAAATCCATTCTCATGGAAAAAAGCAAGTCCCAGAAAAATTTATCATATGGTATCATATATCACATCATATATAATGATTTCATTGACATAAAGGTTCAAAATAAACATAGGTGATAAAAGTAAAGAAAGAAGGATGCAAACAGGGAGAGACACACGGAGGCACAGGGAAGTTTCCTAACCTGGGTAGTGGTAGTACTCGGTGGTTTTCATTATTATTCTTTATACTACATATACATATAAAATATGTAAAATAGAAAATATTTCATAATCAAAAGTAAAGAAGAAAAAATTCCCTTCTTTTTTTTTTAAGGCTTTATTTATTTGAGTGAGGGAGAGAGTACGAGTGGAGGGAGGGGCAGAGGGAGAGGGAGAAGCAGACTCCCAGCTGAGCAGGGAACCCAACACGGGGCTCCATCCCAGGACCTGGGATCATGACCTGAGCCAAAGGCAGATGCTTAACCAGCTGAGCCACCCAGGTGCCTCCCAAAAAATCACCTTCTGTTAAGAAATAATGAGAGAAACAATATGGTGGACCATGCCTGTGAGGTTGGTAAAGGTAAGTTAGAAAGAATTGGAGACTACAGATCTTGCTGAGCTCTAAGGACTAGAAATCTTACCTGGGCATTCATAGAACTTAAGGTTTTTGACCAATTTGCCCAATAGGCACTATTACTTGGCTCTCACCAATTGTAAAGCAATAATTGGACTTTGGTTTATAAAGCTATGAACAAGCCTCCCAAGTATCACTCAGGATCTGGGTCACTACAACTCTGGCAATGGGTTCACATTCGTTAACTATGGCCCAGAAAGCTCTCTCGTGACCAGATCTGACTGCCAAATTCAGCCTTCCCATGGGGATTAATTTCACCTAAGTTCTTTGAGAGAATGAGAAAAAATTTGATAAGCTTTACATTTTAATAAGATCCTATAGTCACTTCTGAACTTTACTTCACATGTTATCATGGAAACTTGGCACATTTGTTACGTTTTGTTTGCTTGTTTTTGTTTTCTGGGCTACTGGAAAGTCTTTGTGAAAGCAGATACAAAATGAGGGATGCAGTTTTTCTGGGAAGCATGGCATAGAGAACTGGTTTTAGGTCACCGACAGCCATTGCTAAGAGATGGCAGAAGCAACTTTCAAATGTCAGAGATAGTCCTAGACGGTTCCGTACTAGGAACAAGGCAACCATCAAGGGTGAAGGTGCTTCGTTGATTCCTTCTCTGACTCTTAACCTGATCAGCTCTGGCTCAGCCACAGCAAGGATTAAAATGAGAGAAAAAAAAAGCATTTCCAATCCATCCTTTAAATTCTAGGATGGTAGACAGCAAAGGGAGGCTGGTTAGCGTAATGTGGAGAGATTTCTCCTGGAAATGGTCCTACCATTGTTCAAAGAAATTTCTTTCATAGGACCCAAACAAAATGAACCCAAAGATACCCATAACAAAACTCATAGCTTTTAAAAAAAGAATTTTCTTTCATAGGAAGTCCAGCCCTATAGGTAATACGATGATCTATCTCCTTCCACGCTCTCTCTGAACTCCGCCTCGGCTGTGCGAACAAGCTCAACTGGCCGCTGGCAGACGAGAGCTCACATGAGCAGAGCCCACTTGTGTCGTCGGAGGCCACCCCAGACAGCAAGGCCTCAGCTGGCCGAGTAGCTCACTGCAGGCATGAACCCAGCCAGAAGAACCATCCAGTTGAGACCAGCCCAAATGACCAAGCCCTGGAATTGTGACTCATATAAATGGTGGTTGTTATCAGCCACTCAGCATGGAGTGATCTGTAAACACAGCAACAGCTGTTTGATACGGTTGGTGGGAAGTGAAATAAGGAAGTGGAGAAATGGAGCAGCATGGCAGGAACCAGGGGCCGGGCTGAGTGCCAGCAGGACAGGTATTAACTGCAGCCCTGGACAAGTCTGGGGACCTGGGCCCGGCTGGTGTGCACACCGCTGACATGCAAGGAAGCGCAGTGGAGGGAAAACCCCAGGGTGAGGAGGCCACTTTTCTTCCAACTGGATGGACCTCAGGGACCTGAGAGCCTCTCCAAGATGCACCAAACCAGCTCTTGCGCTGGTCAATAGTCTTTGGGAAATCGAGTACTTAGGGCTGGAAACCGAGGAGGGCATCACAGGATGCCCAGAGGGGAGGTGGACAGGCTTCCCAGATGTGCTGGTAGAGCTGGCTCGACTCACCCCCTGGCCACAGACTCAGCAGATCAAAACCCTGGGCAGAGGGCCTGTGGTGAGTCTTTGCGAAGTGGAAGCCGCAGAGAGCCAGGGACACCCCCCAGTCACTCATTCAGGGGCACTTTTCCTGCAATTAGTGGAATGGGAAAGTGCTACTAACCATCAGAGGATCAAGAAAGAAGTTTGCACTTTGCAGGTGCTCTTCTGAAGTGCCATCTGTGGCCGTCAGTCTCTCGTATCAGGGGCTCGGTGTTCCAACAAAAGGATTGCAAAAAAAGAATTGAACTGGCAACATATTTAAGGTCCAGGGGAGGCAGTGGGCTGGGCCAGACAGGAGTGACAGGAAGAGGCAGTGGACAGGTATAGCCCTGATGAGCAGGTGGGAAGCTCAACCAGTTCCTCATTTGTCCCCAGCGAACAGTTGGGTAAGGAGGATGGGGTTGGCCAACCTTCCCTGGGAAATAGCCTCAGCTTCGCAGCCCTCCGGAATGCCCCTGTGGACAGCTAGCCCCATGGGGCTTCACCCCATCATCGCCAGACACCAAGACACCCAAGTCCACCAAATTAGTCTGATATCCACCCATGCACTGGAGTCAGACAGATGGGATTTGAATCCTGGCCCTGCCGGGCATCAGCTGAATGACACTGGCCAAGTTATGTCTGTGCTGCGACGTGGATCTGAAGGTGGCCCTCACTCCACCTCCTGGGACCGAGGTGAGGAGCCAGTGGGACAGCCGAGGGGATGGCTCTACATGGGGCTGGCACAGAGGAAACTCACCCTCCGTAAGTGCAGCGGTCACTTTCAGCCCTGGAAGGGTCACGGTCATGGGCCGTCAGCTGAGGGCAGGGCTCCAGGGCCAGGGGGCATCAGGTGTGGCGCCTGGTCCTGAAAGACTCACCTGCATGAAGGCCAGGAAGTAGCAGCTGCTGCACGGGTGCCCCCCACCCGCAGAGAGCCCCCGGGAAGCATGACTGCCAGGCTCCAGAAGCAGGGAGCAGGTGGAGCCCTCCCAGGGGCCTTCTCGGTCTCCCCGTTTGCCCCCTCGCTGTTCAACCTCTCAAGATGTGAAAACCGGCACAAGGGTCATCACTTTTTATAAACGAAAACAGCCCAAATACAACATAGACATTTCCAGCAAATGACACTCCGGGGAAGCTGGTCCAGTGACTTCTTCTCGGGGAGAAGCATCTCAAAACATCCGAGAAACTCCGGGATGAGGCTCTTGGGGTGGACAGAAGCAATGGGTGACTCCAGAGGCCTGGAAAGTTCTGTTCAAGTAGCTGCTGTTCGAACTCAAACTTGCACCCGAAGCACCTGGGGCTCTCGTTAAAATGCAGACTGATCTGGGTCTGTGGTGGAGCCTGGGAGTCTGCATTTCTAAGGAGCTCCGGGGGAGGCCGGTGGGGTCACTCCGTGGACCACACAAGGACAAGTGCTTTTCAAATCTAGGCCACAGGAGAATTGCCTGGGGAACTCTTCTTTTAAACAGCTTTATTGAGATATAATTCACGTTCTATATAAGTCACCCATTTAAAGCGTACATAATTCAGTGGGTTTTGGTATATTCACAGAGTTGCACAACCATGGCCAAAATTAATTTTAGAACATTTTCATAACTCCAAAAAGAAGCCCCATATCCCTTGGCAGTCTCTCCCCAGTCTCTCCCCAGCGTCTCCCCAGTCCTAGGCCACCACGAATCTACTTCCTGTCTCTATGGATTATCCTCATCTGGGCATTTTATATAAAAGGATTCGTGTGATGTGAACCCTTGGTGTCTGTCTTCTTGCACTAAACATGTTTTCAGCGGTCATCCATGTGGTAGCATGTATCAACTTCATTCCTTTTTATTGCCAAAGAGTAGTCCGTTGTACGGACACACCCCATTTTATTCATCCGTTTAGCAGTTGATGGGTATTTGCGTTGTTTTCATTTTTCGGTGATTGTGTACAATGCTGTTGGGGACACTCATGTACAAGTTTTTATGTGAATGTATGTTTTCATTTTTTTAAAAAATTTATACCTAGGACTAGAATTGCTGGGTCATATGATAATTCTGCATTTAACATTTTAGGAACTTTCAGGCTGTTTTCCAAGGTGGCTGCGTATTTTTACATTCCTACCAGCAATAGTTGAGTATTCCAATTTCTCCACATGTTTGGCAAAACTTACTATTATCTGCTTTTTGACTATAGCCATCCTATTGGGTATGAGGTATCTCATTGTGGTTTTTGTTTACATTTCCCTGATGGCTACCTAAGGGACTTTTTAAAAAATACTGGTTTATTTTCTGTACCCTGACCAATTAAATCAGAATATCTGGTTATGCGAACTGGGGAACATGTGGTTCATATTTGAAAATATATTAGGTCTTGGATTAGCTATGGTTATTCAGAGAAACATACCCAACAAGAACTATAGAGATAGAGACAGAAATATACTTAGCTGGCTCTCTGTCTGGATGGATAGATAGATAGATAGATAGATAGATAGATAGATGATAGATACACAGAGAGAAAGAGATTCATTTTAAAGAATTGGCTTGAAGAAGGTAAGTCGGGAAGGGAAGAGTTGCAGATCCAGCCCAGAGGCAGTGTGCAGACACAATTCACTTTGTTTAGGGAAAGCCAGTCTTTTTCTGTTAAGACCTTCAACAGATTGGATGAGGCCCACCCACGTTATGGAGGGTAATCTGCTCTGTTCAACGTCTACCAATATAAATGTTTATCTCATCCAAAAAACACCTTCACAGAAACATCTAGAATCATATTTGATCAAGTGTCTGAGGACTATGTGTGAGCCAAGCTGACACATTACATTGACCATCTCATTTCTTATTCTGCAACACTGACTAGCTACCTATTAACAACTGCCCCAGGCTCTGGGGGGACTGAAATGAAAACATGGTTTCTGCCCACAGGAAGGTCATGTATAAAACAGGAACACTCCCAGTGCCTACCTCATAGGAAGGTCATGAGGGGTAAGTGACAAAATGGCACGTATGCCCACCAGCACCACGTAGCTGGGTGTAACTTGCACTGTGCCCAGAACAGCATCTATACATTAAGAACAAAGAACAACAGCATCAAATAGCATTCTTCTAGGGGACAGGAAGAGTCTTATTTTCAGAGCAATTTCATACACTGAAATACAGCCACAACCGTCCCCTGGTAGCGTGTAAGACGCCCGCACCCAAGAGAGATTTACTGCCATAAAAATATTGCCCGGCTGGCCAGGAAAGCCGCAGTGCCTGCTGTGCCCCTCGGCAGCTTGCTGCCCACAGCCATACACACCAATCTAAGCAGGATTATTAAAACATAAATCCCCATCTCTTGTCTCTCTCTCGTTGGGCCGAAGCATCACCATGTTCATTAGTGGGAAATGTGAGGTTATATAATCTAATTTTTATAACTCTCCAAGGATAGTGCGGGTCATACATTAGGCTGAGATTTCAACCTTTAAAGATAAGGGGAATGTCATTTTTATTAAAAAGGACCACAAAGCATAATGAGAATTATTATCCCAAATAGGCAAAATAACCCAGAATCCACAGAAAGGAGTGTTTATAATTCTTTCTCATACTCTGGTCTCTGAAGCAGGGGCACAAATTAAGCAGGCCAAGGGCATTTCCCAGGACTGTCCAAACGGCCCCCGGGCTGGACACAGCGGCCGAGGAGGGTATGGGGCCCTGGATCCTGATGCCCGGCTGGCAGGAGGCTGCCCCTGCTTCGTCCTCACTCCTTGCCTGGGGCATGCATGTGTGGCTCTGACAGGAAGTGGGGCCCAGGAGGGGAGGACCCCATGGCTGCCCCGGCACCCTCCACCATGGAAGACATGGGCGGACACCATGGAACATTCAGCACGAGAAGCCTGAGTGGCTCATAAGAGTCATAAGAGGTGCCCGCTCCAGACCTCCAAGTACAGGTGCTGGCCGCTCCCTCCTGACCCCAGCTGCCCTCTGAGGCCCCTGTGAGCTGCCGGAGCAGATGGCACCGCTCCCAGGATGAAGGTCCTGTAGGGTCAGAAGTAGCCCCGTAGACACAGACTCTGAAGCATCAACAAAAGTCAACAAAATTTGGTCAGTCCGCCCATATGTTTAAGGCATCCCAGAATAGCACATTAATTGTGTACGGAAGTGGTAAACTCTTCAGCAACAAGATATTCTTAACCTACATCGTTCCACAAGATAGAAGAAAACACTTAAGAATCAAAGGCTTTTACCTGTGAATGGAATACTCATCAGTCGTTTCCCTGGCAATCCCAGCCACCATGGGCCTGCAAGCCAGTGGCATACCCCACCACGCTCAGGTTGGAGTAAGCTCTCATGCCTGGGCTGCTTCCCTCTTTAACTTTTCTTGCCCTCAGCCCCCACTCCTGCAGCCATGGACTGGGAATTCACGAGTTTGAGTCTGGCTGTTCATCCACCATCACACTGCCCTAGCTTCCCCTCGGTCCCCTGCCTACCCATCTTTGAAGGTGCCCTCCCCCTGCAGGTGAAACCTTTTCCTGCCTGGTCCCTGAAGCCTGCCCTTTCCCCTCCCTCACTCTCCTGACACTCTGTCTGTGGTGTGAGGTTGCTGGGTGCCCATGGCTGGCCCCCCTGGCCAGATAATACGCTGCTGAGGGCAGCCCCCCAGGCCCCAGAACAGTGCCCAGCAACACGGGGCAGGGCTCAGTCATCATTTGTAGGTTGATTTTACCAGAATCCATCCTAGTTGCACACAAAGGAAGAGAGGAAACCAGCAAAGCTTCTTCAAATTCATGCTCCCACGTGTCCAGCTGTGCTGGACACAGTAACAACCTGCCTCCTCTCCATCTCAGGGAGAAGTTCAAGGTCCAAAGAGAAGGAGAAGGGATGGCAGATGATGCTCAACCCCATCTCGGGGTCTCCCCCAGCTCCTGTCTCTCATAGTCCGGGGTTGCTCAGCCAGGAAGTTCTGCCTCGGCTAATCAAAATCTTTCTTGCTGCAGTTTAAGCCAATTTCCTGGGCAGCATGATGCACTTTTCATCAAGGACGCATGGGTGGCAATTATCGTTGAGAGTGGCTATTACAGGCAGGCTTAGCAGATGACAGCCTTTTAAGTTTTCAGAAGTGTGTGCGTCTTTATTCCATGCCATATGGACTTCCTGCTCTCCTGTTCTGCATATTTAAATCCACATCTTTGAGCTTATCTATTTGAAATCCAAGTAATCCATTGGAATGGTCAAGTAAAACCATATATGCAACTTTGAACAATGCCCCACCAAGACTTAAGCAAAGGTGACCTATGCATCAAACTTGGAACAAACCTGACTAGGGCTCTCTCAAGAATGTTCCAGACCTTCATTTACTCCGCAACTCCCGTAAAAGCCTAAATTCCAGAGATTTCTCATGAAATACAGACACAGAGGTCTATAACTAGGTTATTCTAACATTGAAGCTATGTTTCCTTAAACATTTGAATAATAAACTCTTAAGTACAATTTAAAAAGTCATCCAAGGAGATGTTGTGGAGGGGATTTCGATAGCTTTTTTTCCTACAGACAGTTCCAGGCCCTGAACCCAGACTCTGTAGAAATAAATATTAATGGAGATTCAGGTGTTAAGCAAAACCTCGTGTTATCTTTGCAGAATATCCACAGTGAAACCAAACATCCAAGAAAAAAAAATCTCATTGCTTTAACACTGATCTGGGTGGAGGACTGAAACTTTAATTAGAAGTATTTCCCCCATCCCTCATTTGTATAGGAGACATGTTTTCTGTCTGGGTGGTCTGCTTTGGGATGACATTAATTTTTTATAATATGTGCTTATGGGAACTTCCTCTCTTCCTATCATCCTCCAGTTCTCATTAGTGCTGGGTATGAGTAAAATGTTCAAGTTTTAAAATACCCCTTTGAGGCCAGAGGGACAGACAGCTCTGCTGATCTTTGCTTACAATTCAAAACAAAGAAAGTGTTGACATTTCTAAACAACTTTGGGAGCTCACCAATGCAGGCTTCCCAGGACAAGGTGCTCTCCTGCAAAAGCTGGAGCCCCTGTAGGGAAGATGGTATGGTTGTCACCCAGAGTCAGGGAAGGTCTCCTTAGGGTCAGAGAAAAATGACATGAATTGTCTTGGAGAGGAGGTGGGGTTGGGGAGTGGCTTTTGGACCTCAGTTCTGGGACTTGTGGGTTCCAAATGTTTCCTGATTGAAGAGCTGGAAACATCTGACTGCAACTTCCATGAATGACTGACCTGTTTCCCTAATGGTTTCATAGAACAAAATGCCCGTGGAACAGCGGCAGAAAGAAAGCTAATCCTGGGCAGGAAATCATCGAGATTCTCCAAGGGGACGGGAGGAAAAAACAGAAAGTGGTTATTTTTCTAATGGAGCAAGAAAGTATTTTCCATCCAGTTATGATTGTTCAAACAAAAATCCTAACTGTTATTAAAAATCAAAGGAATCATTGATCTCTTGGGAGACACCATTGCCAAGTTTCAGATCTGAACAAATGGGTTTGGTCTTTGTCAGTTCAATAGATACGTGCTTAATTTTAGTGAAAAAACTATGTATATTGTCTGGATTTTTCCTTTCAATTTTCAATACTTTTTTCTCTCTTCTGGATGAGCAGCAAATCCAGAAATATTAGAATCAAAAATTCACTTCAAACCCTCAACATGGAAAACCAAATGCATTTTATTTGTGTCAAGTTTTCTAATAGCTAAGTCTATCTGTTAAAACAAATAGAAAAATATTTAAATCAAAATCATTTTATACTAAAATATTCCATTATTCCCTCTCCACCGCCACCTCCTTTCACTTTACTTTATTGTCTTTATTATAATAAGCATAAGAAGAAACAAGATGCGGAAGCAAGAAATCCTGGCTCTAAGAGGCAACTGCACTTCCAAGCTTGGGAATTGATCATCTACTCTTCCTATCATGCTGTTCAAACTCATATTGGTCTTTCTAATTTTAACAGCAAAAGTCAGCTTGGAAAGAATGATTTTGTGCATATTTTCACAATATGTTAACAATTCCAACAGTGAGGAGTCAACAGTTACAGCATACATCATAATCATGGAAACTGCATTAAGAGGAGATAATTATGAATGGAAAAAGTATATATTATTTGCGTCTAATAGCAGCTCTGGATGATGAGAATAGGGCCTTGCTCATGAGAACACATGTTTGGTGACTGAGATCTCATTTTGAAGATTAATTGTTCAGTGACAGCTGTCTGAGACACACTCTCTTGTCACTGACAGAAAACAGCTCCTCTGAGTCTGTCCTTCCAGAGTCCTGGGTTCAGGGCTGACTAACAGGAAAGCAAAACCAAAGGGCCCAGGGCCACAGTGTTGCAGGGGCCTTTGATCATGGTTCTGCCTCAAACAGACCATTCCTTCCTCAGAAACCCACTCTCCCACCAAGCTCTCAGGGCAGTGTCCCTACTATGGCGCCTTGTGATACAAAGGGGAGACAAGATCATTTTAGGTGAGACAAATGCAAATTTCATTTTCATCCAATCACTATGTAGTCACTTTCTTGTGTATTACTAAAAATACAGTTAACACATGCAAACGTGGTTTTAGAGGAGGAGAACTTCAAAGGAGGCAAAATAACAAAAGTCAGTATATTTAGGTAAATTTGAAGGCTAACAATAAGTAAAAGGTGGTTTACAGGTATTGCTGAGACATAGGAGGAGATGTGAGAGTGGCTTGGAAATGACTGAGGTTTGGGAAAAAAAAATTGCTGTGAAACTTTGTCTCTCCCCAGAGAGAAAGACAGAAGGCCGGACTCCCTTCCCTGGGGGAGAGGCTGGGATGGGGGACGGTGTGTAGATGGCATGTGTCCAACACTCAGCTTGAATTTAGGTATGTCAGTGGTCTCTTGTGGGCTTAAAAGAACGCCACATAGCGTTCCCAGGGTTGTCAACACTCAGTTCTCAAAATCACAACCCAGACTTTGGTTTTGGCATAGAAATGAGAATAGTAAAAGCAAAACAATGCTTGTATCTTTAAATTCTGTGCCTTAAAAGTCCCCAAGCCCTGCTTCCAGGAATCCTGCTCTCCCAGATCCAGAGACTCGATCTGTCATAACCACCATGGATGTGTGACAACATTAAGGTCTGCACTGCAGAGTGTCAGGCCCTGGTTGAGGCCCTTGACCTGAATGACCTCATTCTGGGCCCCCTCACTCCTGAGAAGGCATCGTTATTTCCATTGTGAAGTTGCAGAAACTGGGTCACGGAGAACTAACCACTTGTACATGGAGGGATCCAGATTTGAACCCAAGTAGAAAGCCTGTCATCTTAACCCTTAAAAATGTTACATTGCCTCAAACATTTTTATCACGCCATGCTCTTCCCTCATCAGGTGCTCTGAAAGATGGAAACTCACGAGGAGGTCCCTGTGAAGTCAGCCTGAGCCAGGGACACATAGGCTGCCGACAGAGCGCCCCTGTCCCCTCTCCTGAAGGCTGTGACCCGAGTGTATCAGCCATTTTCAAGAAAGCAGTGCAAGTCCTGTCAAAAAGTGAGATGGTCACAGACAATGGATCAGTAATTGTTTTCTTTGTTTTTGTTTACATTTCTGGTAAGAAATGTAAAATTGGGCAATAGCATGATAGGAAAAAAGCCTGACTACTATGCCCCAACTTAATCAGAGACATGAAATGCCTTTAGCCTTTGTTTTTGTTTTATCTGTGTGTGTGTGTGTGTGTGTGTGTGTGTGTGTGTGTGTGTGTGTGTATTTAAACTTGATCTTCTTCCCCAGGCTCCATCATCTCAAGATCGGATGCGCCTTTTGAGAAAACATGATTGAAGAGAGTCTACACATCATTTCTCAGCTTTTCCTGGCTTTCCCCAAAGACAGTGCCTGTTAGAATGCACAGAGGTGATTTTTCAAATCTACTGTCAAATTGCCTATGAAAACGACTCTTCTGCTCAAGGTCAAATTAGTCTTTGAAGAATATTCGGGATCACTGAAGGAAAATTACTTCTAGGCATCCTAATGATAGGTGATAGAAAAAGAACTCAAATCCCTTCTTAGAGTTAATGAGAATTAAACAAATGCTAAACTTAGGTAATGCGGGAAGTATGCACTGTGCAGAGAGAGGCGCACACGGTCTGAGATGGGCGGGCAGCCAGGCCCTGAGCGAGTTCCGTGCTGGCCCCAATGCTGCTTAATGCCAAGTGTCTGACCTGCACGTGCAGAAGCTGCTAGACCAAAGGCCCTGGGTGTGTTTGGAGGTTACAATAAACTGTGTTAAGGTAGATTGCAGGAAACACACTTACGCTTACTACGGGAATAAGAGAGAAAGCTGTCGTAATGAAACACTAGGAGCTCATGTGTCCTTCTCTTGGTTTAAACGAAAACATGAAAGGCACAAAAAATAAAGTTAAACTGTGCATTTCAAACAGCTCAGGAGAGGATGACCCAAAATTCCTTTCAAAGTTAAGTTGAAATTCATCTGGCTTTTGACATTGGCATTCTCTCTCATTTTCATCCTTGTTCTCTTCCATTCTCTGTGTGCCAGACCAGCACCAACTGATGGCAAACCCAGAACCACCACGACACCTAGAACCCGGCGTTTTGGGAAGCAACCACGAGGACTGGCCTGAATGAAGGGCACAGCCAAGTTCATGGCTCTGATGCTTCTTATTTGGGCAACTGACAACCACCCTGCAAACCTGTCACTGAAGGCCCTACTCCCATTCCGTTCAGTAACAATTGCTGACATCCACATTCTCAAAAATTCCTAAACAACAAACATTTGCAAAGCCCAAACTAACTTCTTATCAAACTGTCTTTCTGGTGGTGAACATGTAATGAGAGCCCTCTGTCCGCTTTAGTATTAACCTACATTGGCTGAGCATTTCCTGGGTGCCGGGTACTGTGCTAGCACGTCTCCAACATTGTCTTATTTCTTCTTTATAGTGGTAAAGATTTTCATTTCACAAGGAAGGAGATTGAGGATGAGCAAGGTTCACTTGCCAGGAGACACACAGGTAGATGAGGCCTAGGACTCTGGCAGGGGAGCAGACACCAGAGTCATGGCATTAATCCTGGCTAGTTCAAGTCCACCCAAAGTTGGCCCCTGGAGGTGGCCACTGACAACTGCCATGGGTGCTTCACAAATCCTATAGGAAAGACCCACTGTGAGGGCAGATCTGCCCTCCAAAAACATGCTTTCCTATTCACGAGCTCCACAAATATCCGAGCACCTCCTAGTAACCAGACCCCATCCTGGACACTCAAGATGGAGCAGTGATCAAAAGAGGTAAACTCCGCTAAGCCAAAGAGCTTATACTCTAGTGAGAGGTAACAGACAGACCAATAAGCAAGTAATATGTTCAGCAGTTAATGATAAAGAAAAATGAGGCCAAGTGCGGGGGTAGTGTTATTTCATACAAAGTAACCAGGAAGGTCCTTCCTGATGAGGTGATCCTGAGCAGGGACCTGAAAGAAGTAAGGGAGGAAGGTGTGCAGATAACAGAGGGCAGAAAATTCCAGACCATGGGAACAGTGAGTACTGAGCTTCCAAGCAGCCCTGTGCTTGCAGGAACATCAGGGAAGGATGCTGGGGTCAGGGGAGGCAAGGTAATGGGATTCTATGACCACTTTCTCACTCAAACATATGCTGAACATCTACTGGGAGCTGCTGGGCCTGGGGAGAAGCACAGAGAAGCAATCCCAGCCTTCAAGGAGGTCACAAGCCCATTGGCAACTCGGGACACAGAAACCTGAAAGAATTTCTTGAGGAACAAGAGAGACTCTGTGCAAAATGAACTATAAAGGGAATGCAGGGGAGTCAGGAGCGATCCCTGTGGCCCAGGAGCATCTGAGAAGGTATGAAAAGAAGTGGAAATGTTCCTTGACCCTGACAGATGGCAGGATTCAGATAGGTAGAGAAGAGGGGGAAGTTTAATTCAGCGCACAGCACAGTGCCCGGCACGTGGAAGATACTCCGTGAATACTGGTTGCACAGACCGAATAAATTAACGAACGAACAGGGAAGCTGTGGGAGATAAAACAGGAAGGCTAATTGGGGTCAGACTTTAAAGAGACTTGAATACCACCCTACGTTCTGTAAAGAATTAGGGCATTTCTGTTCATTTCAACCTTAAAAACAATCATTAATATATCGTATAAATGGTAATCTTCTTTTTCATAGCCAACTGTTTCAGAACACATTGTTTAGGCTGCTAGAGCTAAAAAGAAAGCCAGGACGTGAGTGTAAAATTTTTCTTTGAGTGACTTTGGCCCAACTGTCATTAATAAGACTGGCCTGTAAAAGCTTGTGATCAGATTGCACTTTCCACAAAGAGATGGGAGGCGAGGTAGCACCCAGACAAGTGAAAGAGGAACTCAGAAATTCACAGGTAATTGCCTCAGTAACCCTCAGATTCTTACTCATGTTAGGGATCCATGCCAATATAAATTTAAAGTGCTGATGGGCCTGTTTCTTGGGAAATGTCTGCAGTATTTTAACACAACTCCTTATTGCACCAAAGCACTTGAAGGAGACCAGTAAATTACATCACATTGGTTGGGGGTGGGGAGTATCTTTTTTTTTTTTTTTTTATTGTGGACAAAGTCTCAGGGTAGGTGAGCTGTTCATTTACCCCTCAAGATCCAGGGCAGCGTGTAAACTTCAGAAATGGGCCATCCACATCCAACCGTCAGGAGAATCAGTTTTGATGTGAAATCGCAATTTGGACTGAAGACCAATATCTTGCATGCCATATTAAATAAAACATCACATAAAGCTTAGAAGCAGCAGGAGAGACAGGAAAAAAAAGTTTGAAAAAATTTAGCTGAGTCACAGATGCCAGTTAAACCGAAGACAGAAGATAACTTCCCAAGATACTGTATTATGGCTTATTGCTTCTGGAGCTGACTGCATAAATAGCACGAGGCATTGAGCCACCATAGAGCTCGGAACGATTAGCGGAAAGAGGGGTATGTTTATTTGATCAGCAGAACTCTAACAGCAGCATCTGTGCTGCAAGAGGTAATTCACAATCAACCCCACTTGGCAGTGTTGCTGAATTTATTAAAAATTTTTAAAAAATCACCCTCCTTTTGTCAATTGTTCTGAGAAAACAAGGCCAAGTTCAGAATCTAAGGCTTGCACGGTGGGGTGACAATGGCACCAGAGAGAGAGAAAGGCCAAGTACAGAACACTAGCTTTCAGCTTTCTCTGTACGCACTCTGGAAACCAGTTGCCCCTCCTGCCCTTCCTCTGAGTCTAAATGCACACACCACCCTTCCACGTGGGCTTGGGTGGGAGAGAGGTGAGAAGGTTTTCCAGCCTCCTATCGTCTGTACACACCTTTTCACCTAAGCCGCCACCAAAAGTGTGGGCACCCCTTTTCGCTTTGTTCTGCTTCCGCGGCAACCATGGGCAAGAGGTCACCTCGAAGTAAAGGTTTTGCAGCTGACAGAAAGCTTGGCCTGCCAGGGAAAGATTTAGCAGCTTCTCTCTCTCTTTTTTTTTTAAGTGCACAAAAGGCCCATAACAGTGCCTCCCTGAACCTCCTCGGGCAACGACTCAAGCCCCAAACCCAGGAGAGGCAAGTTTGATGAATTTTCAGGAGATAAGAGCAGGAACTGCTGTGATCGATCCCCCAGAACCACATGTCATTTGGGATGGAAACGGGCATGTTTCCTGTGCTCTGAGGAGGACTTTATCTTCTCAGGTCCAGGAAGAGGAAGAAAAGCTCGACTGATCTTTCTGGAGACTGCATTATTAAAACTTTCTATCTCCCACCATCCCATTTCTTTCTCACTGTCTAGTGACCTTTTTTATTGGATGGTGACGAGAGAGCCTCGTTGCCTTAAACTTACGATCCATCGCCTTGATTTAGTATTCTATTTACTCAAAAACATATCTATTGCTCAGAACCTCTGGCAATATGTTGGAAATACAGATGGGAAAAATATGACTCTTATCAGCTTAAGTGCTTTGTTTAAAAAATATCCCAAAGCATTATCTAGCAGAAAATATCAGACATCATATGCAATGTGTTCTATCTCAAGCGAAAAGGTCAAGAAAGTGGGAAGGTGGCCAGGTATGGGGCTGTTGTGTTTCCAAGGACACTGGAAAGGTTCTAATAGTCTGGGTACCAAACCGAAGGCAAGGATCTGCCCAGACATATGGGTAAATCCTTATGTCCTAATTCTTCCCTCTTTGATAGAGCTGCCCCATTTATATATTTGTTTTGATGAATTATAATAATGGCTCTGCATGGTATAAGAGTGCTTGCAACATATATTTATAGAAAGCTAATTTATTCATCAGCGAATCTCCAGGGGAGAGGGCTTGACTGATGCTGTATAACTCTGTGCATGTGAGTGACCAGCTTTTGCCCCCCACCCCCTTCTCAGGAAAAACAAGCAGGCATGTCCATGGCTGATGCATGGAGTCAGAAGTTCCAGGTAGACAAATACCACTTGAGAAGTCCAGCTCTTTATAAGAATGTCTCCTGTGGAATCTAAAACTTGGAAATGTATGATTTTTCTAGTCAGTTCTGTTGAACTTCTGGTGACCTTAAAGAGAAAGGCAACGGGTCAGGATCATCATAACATCTGGGGCTGAGGGGACTGCGCTCTTCAGGGGCAGCCGATTAGGAAATGAAACCAAAGAATCAAAATTCCTGGAGGCTGTCAAGCCTCTGTTTAACATCAGCTCTGACAAGCATGACTCAAGTCCTTAAATGCCTGTGGTAGGAGGTGCTAAGAAAACAGAGCTTCATGGCTTTTATCCCCGCGCTCTGGTGATTATAGCGTTAGAGGAAAACCTACTGAGGTTTTCATTGGGGTTTTAGTTTTCTCTGAATTATGATTTGGCTAAGAGCTAGGGAAGGACTTTTTCCAAGACTCTTCTAGTCCTAGAATACCTTAATTTGCCACCTTAAAAAATAGTTGCTGATCAACTATAAAAATCAGGTTAAAATTTCAGAAGCAAACACTAGTCAAGAAAAAGAAGGACATTTCTGGCAAAAAAAAAGAGAGAAATATTCCAGATTTAGGGCAAGTTCATAAGTCAAATATAAGGTCAAAGAAGAAAGAAAGACATTCATTCCAAATAGTAGGAGTTCTAAAAATGTTGGCATGAAAATAACAACTACAACAAGTGGTGGAATGCAAGCTGATCACGGTCCAGGGTTTGTAGCAAACCTGCTCTCCGTTTAGGATACTCGACAACATCAGTACTACTTTGGTATGTTGACCTGGAACTCTGTGTCCAGGTTGAAAGCTATTCCTGAGGATATCGCTCCAACAGGTAAGTGTCCCAGAGGAGACAGACCTGAGATCAGAGGCCCTCCTGGCCTCCCCACTGAAGTTGCAGCTGAATCTAAATCAGACAAGTCCTTTAGAGAAAAAGAACACTGGATATCAGAACCTCTTCATAGAGTAGGTGCATTCAAGGTGCTGCATTGAAAGGCAGAGTTCAGTTCCTCTATCCTGAATCAGGGCTGGTCCTGTACTTAATCAGTGGAAGACCATAGAAGTGACACTGGGCCATTTCTTTTATTTATTTATTTATTTATTTATTTACTTACTTACTTACTTATTTTTTTGAGAGAGAGTGCACAGTGAGGGGAGGGATAGAGGGAGAGGGAGAGAGAGTTCCAAGCAGACTCTGCACCAAGTGCAGAGCCTGATGCAGGGACACTGGGGCATTTCTGAGCCTACCCCGTTAGAGGACAGGCAGCCTCAGATTCTTTCCTCCTGGAATGTATATTTGGAGGGAGGCTGAGCCATCAAGCACAGAGTCTGGCTACCCTGCTGAGAGGACACAGGGAGAGACTGACTAGAAAGAGACTCAGAGACTACATGGAGAGGGAGAGATGCCCAACCCTCCCAGCATTCCAATCAGTCTTCAGACAAACCCAGGCTCATTTTACTATCACTACCTGAGACACCCAAGTGAGGCCAGCAAAAAACTCTCAGGTTGAAGCCAGTCAACCCCCAGAACTGTGAGATATAATCAAATGGTTGCTGTTTTCAGCTGCTAAGTTTGAGAGTAATTTGTTACATAATAGTGGGTAACTGAAACACAAGGGCATCTGAGTGTTGTTGTTTTCATCCACTCATTGATTGATTCGTGTATTTGTCCATTTGGCAAACCTGCTGAGTACCTGCAATACAAGAGGCACTCTGCTGGCTGCTGGAGAATCTACAGGAACATGACGTACGTGTTGACGTTCCTGGGAGCCTGTCGGCATAGCAGCAGAGATGTCCCTGGCCATCAAACAAGCAACTGTAACCATGATGGGTGCCATACAAGGTGAAGGCTAAGGTGCTGCGGAAGGATAGAAGATATCCAACACCAAATATGTAATTCACAATGTCTGGCATCCAGTCAAAAATTACCAGGCATGTTAAATGCCAGGAAGGAACAACTCATAAAGAAGAGAAAAATCAGCAATAGAAACAAACTTAGGAATGACACGGATGATTGAATTAATAGGCAAGGATATTAAAACTGTCATAACTATCTTCCATAACAAGGAGAGACATGGAATATATGGGGGAAAAAGACTCAAATCAAGCTTGTGAGACGCAAAATACAATGAGATGGAAAATACATTGGATGCTACTAACAGCAGGTAAGACAGGGCAAAGAAAAGATTGCAAACTGGAAGACAGAGAAATAGAAAATACTCAAAATGAATCACAGAGAGACAAAAAAGACTAAAAACAACAAAACAGAAAACAATGATCTGTGGGAAAACATCAAGTGCTCTGGGTGGGGAGGAGGTAGCAGATAAAATATTTGAAAAATATAGCCAATTTTTCTCCCAAATTTGATGAAAACTATAAATCCACAGATCCAAGAAGTCAAGGAACCTCAAGCACAAGAAATAGAAATATTTTATATATATATACACATATATATACATGTATAGGTCAGGTTGCTTAAAATGAGGTTGGAAAAAATCTTAAAATCAAGCAAAGAAAAAAATTGTATGTATAGAGGAACAGAGATAAGAATGACAGGAAATTGTTTGTCAGAGGTAATGCAACCTAAAAAACAGTGGATTGACATCATTCAAACCCTGGGTGGCTGCTGGAGGGTGGGGGAGTGAGGCTCTCAACCTAGAATTCTATAGCCAGCAAAAACATCTTTCAAAAACAAAGATGAGAAGCCAGGTCAGCTCTTCATCTCACAATTTCTGGCTTCAGGACTGTTTTTCTCCTTTTAAAGTTGAGGAAATGAGCTTGGAAAGGCAACTTGTCAATTCTCCTCAAATTGACCTATAGGTTTAATGCAATCCTAATCAAAATCTCAGCAGTGGTGGTGTTTTTTGGTCCAAAATTGACAAGCTGATTCTAAAAGTTATATGGAAAAGCAAAGTACCTAGAAAAGCCAAAACAAATTTGAATAAGAAGAACCAAGTTGGAAGGCTCGCACCAAATGATTTCAAAACTCATTATAAAGCTACAGCGATCACAGAATATGGTATTGGTGCAAGACAGGCGTAAGGTCAATGTAATAGAAGAGTACGAAAATAGACTTACTTAAATCTTTTTGACTCTGACAAAGTTTCCAAGGTAATGCAGAAGGCATAATCTTTTAAACAAATGGTGCTGGAAAAGCTGGATAGCTAATAAATAAATAAAGCTAAAGAAGAAAACCTGACTGAAAAAAAAAGGACCTTAACCCTTGCCTCATACCATACCCCAAAATTTATTTACAATGGATCACAGACCTAAAGGCAAATGTTAAAACTATAAAACTGTTAGAAGAAAAAATAGGAAAAAATCTAAGCGATCTTGGATTTTACAAAGATTTCTTAAATAGGACACAAAAAGCACAAACTACAAAAGGAACAAAATCAACAAATTGGGCTCCATCAAATCTAAAGTGTCTGTAAAAGACACTATAATGAAATCAACAATGTAAGCCACAGTATGGGTGAAAATATTTGTTAAACATATATTCTAGAAAGGGCTTGCGGATAGATTATATAAAGAACACTTACGACTTAATTGTAATAACGAAAACAAGCTACTTCAGAGAATATAGACACATGGCAAGAAAGCTCACAGAAAGATGCTCAACATCATTAGTCATTAGGGAAATATAAATTAAAACCACATTGATATATACCAATGTACACCAACTGTAATGATTAAAATTACGAAGCCTGACCAAACAAGTATTGGCCAGGATATGGAGCAACCAGGACTCTCACGCTGCTGTTGGGGATGTAAAATGGCACAACCACTTAGGAGAATAGTTTGACAGTTTCTTTAAAATTTAAGAATATAGATACCATATAACCAGTCATTCCATTCCTAGGTATTTACCCAAGAGAAACGGAAGCATGTGTTACCATAAAGATCTATAAATGAATGTTTATAGCAGCTTCATTCATAATAGCCAAAAACTAGAAATAAACCAAATGTCCAAAAAATTGGGGCATATCCATACGATAGAGTACTACTGTTAATAAAAAGGAATAAACTACTGATATACACAAAAACGTAAGTGAATCTCAAAATAATTATGCTGATCAAAAGAAGATAAAAAATCAATATTACAGGTTGCACGAGTCTACTCATATAAAATTTTAGAAATGTACATATTACACCATCATAAGCAATCCATACTGCCTCTTTCAAGGGCAACTTGGCAATATGTATAAAAATTCAAATGCACCCGGTCTTTAACCTGGCAACTCTACAGATAGGAATTTATATTAGAAATATGTATAAAAATATTAGTATGCAAACAACCTGATTTAAAAATGGGCAGGGCGCCTGGGTGGCACAGCGGTTAAGCGTCTGCCTTCGGCTCAGGGTGTGATTCCGGCGTTGTGGGATCGAGCCAAACAACCTGATTTAAAAATGGGCAGGGCGCCTGGGTGGCACAGCGGTTAAGCGTCTGCCTTCGGCTCAGGGTGTGATTCCGGCGTTGTGGGATCGAGCCCCACATCAGGCTCCTCTGCTATGAGCCTGCTTCTTCCTCTCCCACTCCCCCTGCTTGTGTTCCCTCTCTCGCTGGCTGTCTCTATCTCTGTCAAATAAATAAATAAAATCTCTTTAAAAAAAAATGGGCAAAGGCCTTGAATAGATAGTTATCCAAAGAAGATATACAGATGGCTAATTAGCACATGAATAGATGCTTTACATCAGGAATCATTAGGGAAACGCAAATCAAAACAACAGTAAGATACCACTTCTCTTCCATTAGGTTGCTATAATTAAAAAAAAAAACTAAAATAAAACATAAAGCAGAAAGTAGTGTTGACAAGGATATAGAGAAACTGGAACCCTTGTACATGGGTGGTGGGAAGACAAAATAATACAGTCACTGTGGAAAATAGCATGGCAGTACCTCAAAAATCAAAACATGGAATTCCTGAGTGATCTAGTGATTTGGCTTCTAGGTATTCCCCCCCAAAATGGAAAAAAGGCACTCACAGATGTTTGTACAGCCATGTTTGTAGCAGTAATATTCACAATAGCCAAGAGGTAGAAACAACACAAATGTTCATCGATGGATGAATGGATAAACAAAATATACTAAAAACATACCATGGAATATTATTGAGCCTTAAAAAGGAAGAAAATTGGGACCTATGGTACAACAGGAATGAGCCTTGAGGACATTACCTTAAGTGAAATAAACCAGACAAATACCATATGATTCCATTTATTTGAGGTACTTAGAGTAGTTAAATTCACAGAGACAGAAAGTAGAATGGTGGTCAGCAGAGGATAGAAGGGGGGCTGGAGTGGGGAACAGGAAATGTTTAACGGGTACAGAGGTTCAGTTTTGCAAGAAGAAAAACTTCTGGAAATGGTTGGTGATGATGTTTGCACAACCATGTGAATGTGCTTACTGCCACTGAACTGCACACTTAAAAATGGTTAAAATGGTCAATTTTAAGTTATAAATATTTTATCACAGCAAGAAAGGAAAAAAAAAACCTAGCGTAAGATATTCTCTGCAATGCTGTGCGTAATAACAAAAGACCAGAAACAACCTAAATGCCTGTGAATTTGGGGTTGGTAAAAAATCATAGCACATTAAAGAAAATGCAGCCATTAAAAATAATTAGACGGCTCTCTACGTATTGATAGAAAATGATCTCCAAACCTTATTTGTAAAAGAAAAAAAACAAAACAAAAACAAAACCATAAGAGAACAGTGTGTGCTCTATAAATATAAAAGGGGGTCGGAGTTACGGATGCACAGGGGACACACACATAGTTGCATGTGCAATTCTGTATTTCTAGAAGGCTACAGAAGGAACTGGCACCAACGGTTGTTTCTGGCTAGGGTGGAAGAAAGGCCTTTTCAATCTCTGAATTTTTACCATGGTAATTCATAGCTATTATTATTATTATTATTATTTTAAAAAGGTTAATTAAACAAAAGCTCCTCACTTGCACACTCGATTCCATCCTTTCTCAGGTCCTGGGAACTCCACCCCCACACCTAGCTCCTCCCTCTAGTAATTTTCCCAGCTTGTTCTGCACCTGCTTCTCCCAGTGTGCCCTCCGAAGAACACTGACTACCCCCCCCCCCCCCCCCCCCCGCAACAGCTTCTGCTCAGATCCGCTTCCTTCTCTGGAGAAGCTTTTCTCTTCTTCCTCTTCTCTTCTCTTCTTCCTGCCGGAATGGTGGTGATGGCAGCTGGGTCCAGCTTCCCCGCCTGCCAGTCACTTCTCAGTCTTGCGCAGTTGGCCTCCTGCTCTCTCGTCCTCCGGAGCCCGCTGTCTCCAGGCTCCCGGCCACCGCTGCCTTCTTGCCAAACCCAAAGGCTTTACACAGACCTTCTTATCCTCACTGACTTCCTGACAACATTCCGTAATGACCACCTCCCTGTTTCTGAAATTTTATCTTTTTGCCTCACTGGACTGTATGCACCATGAGTCGGGGAGCTGTTTGGGTATTGGGTATCGTCATCACCACCACCGTGTACCTTCAGCACCATCGTGATGCTTTGCATACAGTAGGCACTCAATAAACACTGAATGAACCAAGCCCTCCTCCCGTGCATCCTATTTCTCCACCTTCTCCTTTGCTCTTGCAGAACATCCCCACTGTGGAGGCTCCTCAAGGCCCAGGATGCGCCCCTCCACCCCCACCCCAAGCTGGGTCAGCGGGTGCGCACACCTCTGCCAGGCGGCGGATTCCATCCCGCCCCACGTGCTGCCCTCTGTGACTCCGCTGCCAGCGCTCACCACTCCTTGCATGGCTCCTCGTCCATGAAGAGTAAGGGCCTGTCTGAACTTACCTGCTCCTTCCAGCCAGTAACCTCTCCTCTTTGCGGGAATTTTGGACTGCCAATTCTCACTCACTCCTCTCTCCAGTCGGTGAGCCTGGCCCGCTCTGCTTATAAAAGTTGCTGGTTTTTCTTCGTCCGCCTCGCCCCACTCCTGCTTTCCTACAACCCGCCTCAGCTGCTCAGACCTAGTGCACTGCCCAGACCTCCAACTGGCCTCCCTCGTCTCCCTTCTTCTGCCCCCGCCAGGACATTCTTCACACGGCCATGAGATTCATATTTTTAAAAAACTCTTTCTCGACCACAACTGGAAATTAAGCTACTCACTGTAAAATGGTTAATTTTATGTGATGCAAACTTCACTTCAATTAAAAAAATTCCAATTACTGAACTGCTTGTAATATCTTACTGGTTCCCTCATTAATTAATGAGTTAAATAAGATCTTCAACACACATTTATTTAAAAAAATTAAGCTATTTTACCCTCATGCAACCTGCTTAAACACCGTAAACGGTTCCCCACTGCCCTCATGAGAAATGTCTGTATGAGGCTGCGCCCAGCATCATGGGGCGTCCATTAGAACTTTCTGCAGTGATGGAGATGTTCTGTAACATCCCTGTCCAATACAGCAGCCACTAGGTGTATGTGACTCGTGAGCTTTAGCAATGTGACCAGTGCATGCAAGGAACTAACGTTTTCATTTACTTGATTTACTTGATTTGGACTTACATGTAAATAGCCACATCCGACTACTGACTACCACAGTGGACAGCACAGTCCTAGAATTTGGTGGACGCTGGTCTTTCTTTCTGTTTCTCTTACTTGTCCCCACTGTGAAGCCCGGTTTTGGTTTTTGTTTTTTTTTTAAGATTTTTTTTTTTAAATTTATTTGACAGAGAGAGAGAGACAGCCAGCAAGAGAGAGAACATAAGCAGGGGGAGTGGGAAAGGAAGAAGCAGGCTCCCAACAGAGCAGGGAGCCCGATGCGGGACTTGATCCCAGGACTCTGGGATCACGCCCTGAGCCGAAGGCAGACTCTTAACGACTGAGCCACCCAGGCACCCCTGAAGCCCGTTTTCTAACCAGACTGGTGGGCTCTTTCAAGTGGGTCATATCACTGAAGATTTCCATTCTCTGTTGATCCCTTTCTTCTGACTGCCCTTCCCACTCCCTTCTATGTATCAAAGCCTACCCATCACTCCAGGTCCAGTCCTCCCCCCACTCCACCCCGTTTTACTCTCCAGTCAACAGTGCTTTCCCCCTTGCTCAGGTCTTGGAAAGCATCAGCTGCTGGGCTTATTCTGGCTCAGGCAAACTCTGCCCTTGAAGAAATGGTGTCTTCTGTGTTTGTCCACATTCATTTCTCTTGGTTGTGAGCTCTTGGTCAAGAACGCTTTGTACCATTCCCTTTCCTCCCACTCCAGCTCTTTCCATGCCTCACCCGTGATCACGGTGTGGCTCAGCACAGCTGCAAAGGGACCAGGTGGCCACAGGAGACCAGGTGCTCACTCCTCCACTCCCACTGGCAGCTGTGATGTGCAAACGAGCGTAAAGTGTTGAGAGGAGAAGGCTTCCCTGGGCTCTATACCGAGGAGGAAAAATGTGGAACAGGGCTACTCACGGTCTTCATGTTTTTGTCCAATGAAAGATTTTCGTTTCAGTTTAAACCCTCAAAGTTGTTCCATATGCCCCACCAATCACAGCATCAGGCAGGATATAAAATCTACAAACCCAACGCACGTTCTATTTGTGCATCAAGCCTGGAGAGGGAGAGGCCATGCCTGGGGTAATAAGACATGCGGGCGTTTTGGAGGAAAACACCATCTTCTGTGCAATGAAATTGGTTAAGTCTGTGCTTCAATTTGAGCAAGTCCCAAAGCAGAGACTGAAAGATCTTAGGTCAATGAGGTAAACTCTGAGTGCCAGGTGGGAGAGCGTAAGGACAGAGTGGCACGCACACTGAGTCTGAGAATGGGGACGGTGCCTTAGCAAGCCATCAGTCTTCAGCCATGATGTCTCTTCTCTTTTTGACCATTTCTGTTGAAAAGCTGCTAGTTCTTTAGTGAAAAAGAACTAGAAATTAACCAGAAGCTCGCTAAGTATTCCTGCCACTACTGTTACCACTCCTGTTAGCAATTCTCCTAATCACGGGGACGAGGAGCAGGAGGACGAGACACATTGAAACCAGTAGTTGTAGTAACTATCCCGGTTGACTATGGTCCGTGTAGAGTTTTCCTCCGTGCTATGGTTTCCTTGTTCCCAACTAATTTGTTGGCTGTCTTTAAAGGGTCCCCAGCGAAAGAACCTTTCGACATGCTGTTACAGATAAGTATCTGAACTGAGCAGTCCCTGCCTGACTTTGCAGTCAAAGTTATAGTGCCCTGATCAGATAAAGGCATGAAAGCAGTCAATTCCCCTACAGAGCTGCGCCTTAACAAAGCTTATTTCTCTCAGGATAAGTGTAACTCCCAGGCTTAGAAGCAAGCAGCCCGGAGGGTAATGGGTCATTCTCATAGTCAGAGACGGAGGAAAAGGACATAACTGTCCCCACCCTGTACAACTATGAGGGGGATTCAAGAAAATGTACATGGCTGCTTGGCACATAGTAAAAGCTTAATGAATGGTGGGGACAATGAAGATTATAGGGACTTGGCGATGGAGTGGTAAGGGCCTCCTGGCCTCTGTCCCTGCAGATGTGGGCTCTGGCTTTGAGGGGTTTCTCCAACCCTGCCTCATGGACATGGGGCCACAGTCCTGGGAGCGGGGACTAACCTATGGAAAGGAGCAATCCGAGAGAGGGGGGATCTGTCCCAGTCCTCCTCTCACCCACAGGCTTCAGGCCGGTGCTGTTGCAGATGGAGACACGGAGGCCGGATCAAGCTTGCAATGCAATTATAGAACACACGGATGAATGGAAAATTCATTCAAAGAAACACAGACGAAATATATGTACTGTGAAGAATGTGACCCCTTGGGGTAGGCTCCTGTTTTAAGGACATACGCGCGCACACACACACACACACACACAGTCACATGCACACATGCATACATACACACACCTGTATATTGATTATATCATAATGATTAACCCCAACCCCCCCAAAAAGGAAATTCATTTCCTCCAGCTTGGTTATCGATTTTTGAAGAGGGCGGTGTGACAAAGGGCCTACGTGATCAGAACTGAGGTGATCAGAAACGTGGAATGGGCAGAAAATGTGTGAGTCTGAAAGGAAGAAAGCCATGCCTCAGCCGAATGTGCCCGTTGGAACTTTCCGTGCAAAGGACCAACAGGAAGCGACCGTTACCCGTGACCTCCTCCTCCTTCTCTCCTTCACTCAGGTCTCGCGAATCATGACCTGGCCCAGATGCATGTTGTACGTGCTAGCGCTGCCTGTGACAGCGACCCGCGCCAGGCCCCTTCACGCCTCCGCACACCACACAAGAGCCAGGGTGCCTGCCAGGCGTGTGCCAGGGACGCCATTTAATCCTGTCAGCTGCCCCACGAGGTAGGTGCTACTGTTGTTTTCATCTTCCAGGTGAGGCGCACTGCCTCAGAGTCTCGACCATTAGCCCAAAGCCAGCAGCCGCTAAGTGACAGAGCCAGGACCGCTGGCACGGAGGCCCCCAGGTGTCCTGTTCTGCTGTGCGGCCTGAAGGCAACATCCCCGAGGGCCACTGCCGTATGGTCAAGGCCCTCAGCATCACCCGACATGGATAGGCTGCCCTCTGACCGTGCATCCCTGGTCTGCTGGGAAGTTGACTTAAGCAAAGAGGTATAGGGGAGGGAAGGGGAGTGTCCTGCCTCAGTTTCTCTGCCTCTGGAGATGCCAGTGCTCCCCGGCCAGTTTATGGGTTCCTCTGTCCTCAGTGACATCTCTGTAACTCTTGCTGTGTCCTGCCGCCCCTGGGAACCTTTCCTGGCAATTCCAGTCCCCAGCCACCGGCACCTTATTACTTTCCTCCTACTAATTCTGTGCAGGGACGTGGTGTCTGCTTCCCAGGTGGACTCTGCACAGTCCTCCCTCAACCATCATGTGGCTCTTCCCAAACAGCCAGTAGGTACGACACAGTGAGCCTGCTGACTTAGGCCTGCGTTGCCCGACATGGGAGCCACCAGAGAGAGATACGGACGGGGCTGTTGAGCACTTGAAACGTGGCCAGGATGAATTGAAATGTGCTGCAAGCATCGAATACACTGGATATCGCAGCCATAGTCCTAAAAGAAAGAACATAAAGTAGCTCATTAGTAATTTGTTTATATTTATTCCACGTTGAAATAATATTTTTAGTATCTTGGGCCAAATAAAATACATTATTAAAAGTAATTTCATCTATTTCTTTTTCACTTTTTTTTCACGTAGTTACTAAAATTTTATACAGCTGATCTTCGGACAGCACGGTTTGAATTTCCCCCCTACAGTACTGTCCATGTATTTTCTCTTCCTTATGATTTCTTAGTAACTTTTTCTTCCCTCTAGCTTGCTTTACTGTAAGAATACAGTATAGAATACATAAAACATACAAAATACGTGTTCATCAGCTGTTTCTGGTGTCAGTAAGGTTTCCCTAGCAGTAGAGGGCTATCAGTAGTTAACTTTCGGGGGAGTCAGAAATTATACAGAAATTTTCAACCGTGTGGGGGTTGGTGCCCCTGACTCCTGCGTCATTCAAGGGTCAACTGCAATTTCATATGTGGTTCACATTACTTTTCAACTGGACAGCTCCAACTTAGGCCATGGCATCTACCCCGGCCCCCTACGCTATCCTAGCTCCCAGTCCCCACCCGGCGCCAGGCGAGCATCTGAAGATCTGATTCTGTGGTCACTGCTGCCACCCCTCCCATGGGAACTCAAGGGCACAGGCTGTCCAGGTGACAGGTCCCTGGGGCCAGCGAGTTAACCCAAAGCCCCGTCCAGAGGCAACTCCAGGTACACCTGGCTTACCTGTTTCCCTCTCAGCATACAAGATCAGAGATGAGTCGGGACAGGGCAGCACTGGGTTTAAAAACCCAGAAAAATCCACAGAAGGCTCTTATGAACTTTGACTCCAAAGGAGTTTTGAATAATGAACAGGGGAAATAAAAACTCAATTTGTAAAAATAAAAAAAAAAGAGAGAGAAATTAAACTAAATTGAAAAAAATAACTTCTTGGGGCCGACAAACACCAGAGGAGAATTTTCTAAAACATATTATTTTAGTTTCAGGGGTTTACCAGATAGATTGATTTGGTGATAAGGGGCTCCGAAAGCTATTTTCTCGGCTTCAGCAGAAGTTAACCACCTCAGAATGCCTCAGTATTTAGCTCTGCAGCTGACAGCAAACATGTCGGGGAAAAGCAAGATAAATGAATGAACATACTGGATCAGAGCCCCTGGCAATCTGTACAGCTCCATCCCGCACGGCCCTGATTAACACCAAGGCCAGTCTAGAAATCTCACATTGTTTTTCTGGTAGCAGGACAGCAGCCAAAGTTCAGTGACATGGAACCTGTTGCCGTGGCCCCAAAATGGGCAGGAAAGTTTTAATTGGGTTTTTAGCCAGGCAGACAAAAGGGGAAGCGAGGGCTTTTTTTTTTTCTTTTCTTTTTTCCTTTTTTTCTCGTCTTCTCCTATAAGCTACTTCCAGCCCCCAGGCCCCAACCTCCAAAACACACATGCTCACAGTTGTCACTCATTTTTGCCCTAGGTGGAAAGCAAAGCAAAATCGTTTATTTATGTTCCTTACCATGAGACCTAGCAAATGACACACTTATAAACATTTTCCCTCGCAGGGAAAAAGAGAAACCTAATTTCTTTTGTGACACTTGTACAACCCCACTGCGTTTGGATATTTTTCTGAGACGAGCAATAAAAGCTCTGTCTTCAAAGACTGCTTTGTTCTCGCCTTTTCTTGAAATGGAGGTGCTCTCGAAAACGTGTCTAGCAAAATGCTTGTGAATTCCAAGTGGCATTTAGGTTCTCGCTTCCCTCCCCCTGCCCAGCCTCCCAGGGTAAATTGCTAAGTTCCTGTCAGACCCCAAACCCCCCTGATCTGTAATATCGCTCTTCTAGCCATCAGGGAGAGGGAAATGCCTTTTATTAAAGACTGAAAGATCCCAGGGACAGTTTGAAAGGTCTTGATGGGATTCACAAGTCTGAGTGTGTCCCTGGCCCTGGTCGTTTGGTCTGCACAGGACAGTTGTCATTCTGACCCTCTTTCGTACTTCCGAGAATATATCAGAGCAAAATTCCCTCGGCTTACTCCTTGAACAATCAACAAACATGTATAGAGGGAGGCTGTACGCTCTGCTTCTAGAAGACTCTAGACAAGCCAGCCCATTCCTGAGGTGGGCAGGACTATGGAAGGTTCCAAGGCTGGGGCTCGGTGGTTGAACCCAGCCTCAGCGGGTCCAAGGAATGATGACACTTGTGATACGCCATGCTGCTGTGTGAAATACTGAAACACTCCCTCCTCTGTTAGCCCAGGGGTGGGCTTTAATCTCTTGTGAGAATCAAAATAAACTCCGTGAGCCATAAATTTGGGAGCTCGCAAAACGAAATAGTCCCGTGCAGAGTGTTTAGAGCCAGAAAGACCTGGGGTCAAATCCCAGCTCCTTCAATTACGGCCCACATGACCTTGAGTCATTTATTAACCTCTCGGAACCCGACTGTCCTCACCTGTAAAATGAAAGAAATAGCACCTGTGGTGATGGCGCTGAGGCAGTGATTTCCGACAGAAATACGCTGGGAGCCGCGAGTGCAAGCCGGGTGTGTCATTTGAAATTTTCCAGCGGCAACTTACAAAGAGTAAAAAGAAAACAGAATTGATTCCTCATTTTAATTACATCGTTTATTTGGCCACCCTGAAGCTCGGAATTTTCCTATGGCCTACCACAAGAATTCTATATAATACCAGAATCCCATTTCCGAACAGCTTCAGGTAGAATCCCAGTCTGTGATGGAATTGGGCCCTGAAGTGGGAACCTTGTGCTAAGTTAGTCAGTACTCTCCCTCAGGTCTGACCCTCTCTATGATTTTAGCCACAGGGGCTCGACCGCTGCTGGGCGGAGGGGGGTACAGGAATAGGTGAATGACGGATGCCATGACACCTCCATCATTTTCCCTGAAAGCAGCCCTAGCCTACTGTTTTAGTGTCCTAGGACCATGGCAGTAAGTATCACAAGCCAAACATAAATTGACTCTCTCATTTATGAGGCTAGAAGTCTCAGGTCATGGTGTCACAGGGCCATGCTCCCTTGGAAGGCTCTAGAGAAGGATCAGCTCCAGGCCTCCCTCCAAGCTCCTGGTAGTTCCTTGGCTTCTGGTGACCTAAGAGTCTTCACTTGGCCTTGTCCTTGTGTGCATGTCTGTCTCTGTGTCCATATTTCCCTTTATTATAAGGACACCAGTCATCCTGGATTAGGACCCACCCTAATAACCTCATCCTAACTTATCTTCTATCTCCAACTTAGGTCAGTTCTAAATTACTGTAGCTTATGAATCCCATATATCCTTTTTGGGAGACACAATTCAATCAGAAGCATCTTTGCTTGTGTCCCCCACCCCCAGCTAACTCCCCTCCCCACTCCCTCTGCAGTTTGGAGCCTCTTACAGCTCTGGCTTGAATCTCAAGCATCTCTATTTCAGAAGACAGTCTTGTCCTTACTTTTCCATAATTAAAGCCTTCAGTTGGGTGTTTTTCCCAAAGCAAAGAAATCATTTACCCCAAAGGAATTTTGACATCACCTCTTCTTTCCAGATAATCAGTTTGGGTTTTGAAAAGACAGGTTGGGTGTTCCCTTTGCTTCTTAGCTTCAGCCCAATAAGATTTCAAAAACGTTAGGGTCTCCTTTTCCGCTTAGGTACTCTGCAACATTAATATAAATGTATTTCACAAGTCCAAATGATTAAACATTTGTGAATACAATGAAGTCAGTCAATGAGAATAATGAGGCTGTTTTGACGAACATAAAAATTTGAAATCTGGGTTTATGGAAGAAAATGGCAATCTTCCATCAGCCCCAGCGTGTAATTTACTTCTGTATTTGATTTAAGTTGCATAAAATGGAGAAAATCTTGATTCATATCAGTAAAACTGACACCATTTGCAGCTTCATAGCACATGCTGCAATCTCAGAATGGTCTTCAATTAAACAGCTACGGTCAGAGTTTTATTCGGAGAACTGATCGGGTTAGCACAAGTTAACCCACTGGAGGTCGACAATGTGTTAAAATTTAGCGTAAACCAAATTTGTGTGTGCCGATGTAATTGTATTACTGTTTAAAATATGTAATTTGGAAAATTAAATTTAAATTATTTACAGAGCTCCCAGAGCACTTCTGTAGTGCCCTGGGGCTCTTCGGAAGAACATAATTAGAAAATCTCTGACCTACTCAGCCAGGTCCAAGCTCACCTGCATTTCCCTTTCCTCTCCAACTTCACTCTCCTTTGCTTCCCCTATGGGCACGTCCAGCTTCAGGGGGCTGACTTCTCAGGGCCCCTAGTTAAGTGTTTTTCAGGTGTTTTGTGTGCACTGCACCCCTGCTGGAATCTCAGCTCTCCCCTGACTAGAGTCCTGCCTGTTCTTCAAGTTCAAGTCCATCCGCTCGCCTTCCATCCACCATCGCTTGTTGGGGTCAGCCATCTGCTGCAAACTGCCGAGTCCAGCGTGGCTGTAAAGATGAGCAGACCACAATGGTGTCCTCCCTGTGGCGTCCCAGAAGCACGAGCAGGGGAGAAGGGCAAGAGCAGGCATTGCAGCACAGAGAGGCTGCAGCTAAGGGGGAAGGTCCAGCTACCTGGAGGGTCACAGAGGAGCAAGGACTTAATTCAGAGGTTTCCAGCGCCCCTTGATCCTGCAGAATGGAAACTTCTAGTTGCTACCAATTTTTCACTTTGTTGCTTATGAATTTATTCACAAGGTTTAGCTTTGTTTTATCCTCCTCCTTCCTCCCCCCTAATTTCTCCAGGGACAGAGCTTCAGACACCTTTGCATGCCTCTCAGTAACAGGCACAGGGTAGGTCCATAAATGTTCAGGAAATACTTGTTGGCTGACGTTGCTGATCAACAGGATAAACGAAAAGGTAAGTGTGGGTAGGATCAGAGGGGCACGGGGAGGGGGTGCCAGAAGGCTCTACCATATAGAACAGCAGGTTGCACTTGTCCTGCCCGTGTGGCATCTTGTAGGGACCACCCTGGCTTTGCTTTGAGCCCTGGCTCCAGTGGTGGTGTAGACTTATTCTGGTACCTTTTATTCTCTCACATTCTCTTGAACTCAAAAGTAAGATTTTGTACCTTCTCAACAGATGCGGCTGGCCAGCCCAGAGTCAGTGCTGTTCTGGTAGATGATTAACAGAAGCCTGATTTATAAGACTTGCCAATCTCTGGGGTGTAAATGCTCCCACGACAGGTGGCTTCCAGCTTCCACTGTGATGTCCGCAGACAGGCTGTTGGGAAGAGCTGCGCACCATCAGCCCATGTGAGCTGGCCCAAGCACAACCCTGTTCGGAGTCGATGTTGCATGTTAGAGCTTGTATTTGAGAAGGTTTCTATAATCAGACAGGACATTCTGTCTTTGATTAATTTCAAGTGCAGTCAAAAATAGACTATGTACAAGCTTATTCACAGTACAAGACAGAGAGATTGTCTAATGCCTCCCTTCCAACTAACTGTCTGTTTGGATGAGTGAATAATGACAGACTAGTTTACGGATGAGACAGATCAAAGCCAAGAACAAGACGCGGTGCTTTGCAGGACTCCGTGAAGGTCTTGGCTCCCAGGTGTCTCATTACATTTGAATTCCAGAAGCAAAGGCCCTTTTAAGACCCTATACAATGTAGACCAGCTTGTAGAGCATGGAGCTTATAAAAGGTCAGGCTTTAGCCCCATCCCAACCTCGCTCTCATATTCTAATCCAGTAGATCAGCAGTGAGGCCCATGAATGAGCACTAAAGTTCAAGAACAACTACTCTACAGAAAGACTTTGGGGGCACCTGGGGGGCACAGTCAGTTGAGCGTCTGACTTGGTTTTGGCTCAGGTCGTGATCTCAGGGTCATGGGATTGAGCTCCAAGTTGGGCTCTGCACTCAGAGTGGAGTCTGCTGGAGATTCTCTCTCCCTCTCTGCTTGCCCCTCCCATTCATGCTCTCTCTCAAATAGATAAATCTTCAAAAAAAAAAAAAAAAAAAAAAAAAAGCAAGGCCCTGGGGAGAGATGAAAGAATGTTCATGCAATAAGCTACTATTCTGAGCCTGAGGAAACAGTGACAAACAAACCAGATGCAGAATTTAAGATTTAATAGGGAGAAGGTATATTAAAATCCATGGGGGTTCCCTTTTCCCACTCACCCCACTCCCACACTGATTCTATCCCTGACCCCACCTACTCTTACTACGGGATCCTTCCTCCCCAGATGACAGCTGGATCTGCCTTTCCAAGGACCAGAGGGCTGCACTTAGCCTGTGTGGCTCCTTGGAGCTCCGCCCCAGGCCAGAGGTGGGAGCAGAAGATGCGCTCAGCCCGTTGGCCCTGCCGCCATCTTGCTGTGGGAGTCAGAGGGAACAGGAAGCACACACGCCAGATTCCCAGCAATTTTCAGAGACACACGCCTTGGAAAGGAGGAGGTTTTGTCAATACACACCCACAGTTGGAGACGAAACTCTCTCAGAAAGACCTTTTCACATCAATGTCCCAGCGTCTCACCTTTGACAAGGTCAGTGCAGCTCTTTTATTATCCACATTGTTTTCACTTTTTAAGGTCACCAGTTCCCACTCACTGGGAGCAGCTTAATGGGCTGTAGATAATTCAAAGGAGTTGAGGTCTCTTGACTACACTTCAGTACCAAGTGTGTAAAAGCTGCACGTCAGTAGTAGTTGTGGCTTTGACTGATGAGCCTGCCTCCAAACCTGAGATAGTTATTCAAACTTCTCTTTCAATCTCCGAGCCATTGTCCACATTGATTTTGAAATGCAGATGGTGGACATTATTGTTGTGTAGCCAGATATCCTCCTTAGAAATCTTTTCCTGCCATAGCGGAAGAAACAGTCCTCCGACTGCATGCATTTAAAGCCCATCTGCTGGAATCCTCCTCTGACAGGCGCCACGGGCGTAGGCACTCCTAATTTGTCTCTGTCTTCACCACTGCATGGCCCCAAATTCATGAATGGGATTCTTTGCTTACCTCCTGTAATTAATCTCTGTCTTGTCGGAAGAAAACTCTAGCTAGCAACAATGCAGTTGGGGTGTCTGCAGGCAGCAGACACCACACCTATCAGAAGCGCAGGCACCAATCCATTGTCCCCACCGTGTTTCTCAAACAAGACACCTGGGTGAGCAAACAAATAAGCCTGCGCACTGTAACTGGGCCACCGGTGTCCATGAGCAATGGGCCAGGAGTCTTGACAATGCTTTGAGTGGAAGCTCATGGTTTTGGCGTCTGTTGAAGCACAACAGAGAGGGCGTAGGTGGGGCGTGGACGTGGGGAGGAGAAGAGGGCTTTCCAAAATGTAGACGTTTATTCCCTGAGGCCAACACATGCAAGCTACCTTTAGGAGGAAGGTTGTTAAAACAGTCTTTAGAGAAAGTGTTCACCTCCTAAAAACTCCTCTGGGCCTGTTGCCTTGGGCACCTGCTCTCCTCCTACCGGGGCAGTCTCTGCTCAGCCTTCAGCCGAAGACTCTTCTATTACAGGTCTGTAGCTCAGCCTTCCTCAAGCCGGATATACAAAAAATTGTTCGGTATTGAGATCAGAGTGGAGAAGCCTGCGTCTTGTGGAGACCCACAAGCCCCGTCAGCGCTTACACACTCGGGGAGCATTGGCTGACTTCTAGACATTTATTCCGTGCCCCCATCCCCCCAGTCGCAGATGACAGGCCTAAAACAGTCATGCTAATTCCATCCCCCTTCCACTGACTGCTTCGGGAATAGGTTTGCGGCCTCAGCCCAGCCAACAAAATCTGAGGGAAAGAGAAACCGCGGGAAGAGACGGCTTCTTTCATTGAGCAGAACCTTCCAAGTCCCCACTCAGCTGAACCAAGTTATCCCTGTTACAGAACCGATTCCCAAATACACGTTTTCAGTTTCAGTGTCTCTCTTGAGCTCCAGCCCCCTGTTTCCAGCTGCTTGAGGGAATCCTGGCTTGGTGCCACAGAAAAGCCATGGCTGGCATTCAGGGGTACCACTGCCCCCAACCTTTCCAGAACTGTTTATCTTAAATTGTTGCACAAGACTCATGGTTTGATTTAATTTTTGCAACCAAACTGGACTGCCACCCCTGAGCCTCCGGCCCCTAAGACAGCTAGCTTCTCCTTCTGTCTGTCGTCTCTGTTGATTAATGTCATCACTATTCCTTCCATAGGGTTCTGTAATTCCGTTAGTAAAAGTTTCCTTCTCTCCAGGCTGGAAACCCGGGGTTCACTTTCAATTCTTTTTTCCTTTATTCCTTTATTCTCCCACATCCAATCAGGTATCCAACCAGCACCCTTCCTCTTAATCCCGGCATGTTCCTGCTCCTAACTGTGGGCTCTGCCTCCTTGCATGTAAGCAGGACAATTATAAAGCCCCAGATTGGAGGTGCTTCGTGCAATCTCTTTCCTCTGAAATTATGTGATGCATGGATACCACACAGTTTCTAAAGGCACTGATCTGACCCCTTCTGTCCCCTGTTCAGAAACATGAAAAGGTAACCCATTACCTTTAGAACATTCCAGACTTTGTTCATGGATCTGCGTGATCTAACACTGAATTAGAATTTCAGCTGTGTAACACACTGTACTCCCACTTTTCTGATGCATCCTTCACAGAGCCTGGAATAGTGTCCCTCCAAAGTCTGTTTCTACCAGAAGCTCAGAATGTGACCTTATTTGGAAATAGGGTCTTTGTAGATATAATTAGTTAAGATGAAGTCATACTGGATTAGAGTGGGTCCCAATCCAATGACTGGTGTCCTTATAAGAAGGCCATGGTGAGACACAAGATACATACCAAGGCAAGACAGTCATGTGAAGATGGGGCCAGACACCGGAGCTGTGCCGCCCCAAGCCGAGGAACACCAAGGATTTCTGGCAACCACCAGAAGCTCAACTGGGGAAGGAAGGAGCCTCCCTGGAGGCTTCAGAGGGAGTACAACCTTGTTGATCCCTTGATTACAGCCTTCTAGCTTCCAGAACTGTGAGGCTAACGTTCTAAGCTCAATTTCTGGTTTAAGCCCGTCCATGTGAGGCAGTTTGTCACAGCAGCCCGAGAAAAGCAACCGAGATCCTCTCCGAAAACCCCTTGTGTTGTCCCACCTGCAAGCTTTGGTCCGTGTCTCTGGAAAGACCTTCCCTTACCTCCTGTCCTTTGACATGTATACATGCCTCAAGGTTCAACTAAAGTATCACCACGAACGAACAGTCGTACATGGCCTGGAAATTCTCCCCGTTTCCTCCTGTATCCCTTGCATGAAGGCTTTCCAATTGTCCTCCCATAGACTGGGAGCCAGAAGCCCCAGCCTGGGGGCTCTTCCACCACTTGACATGATAGGTGCATGGCCTGTGGCAGGATCTCAAATGTAGGAGAAAGACAAACGCGTGAGGGTCTAATATGCTCCTTGATAAAGGTTGTGCTGGGATTCTTTTTGTGGGAAAGCGGAAGACAGGAATAGAAGGCAGTAGTAACAAAGTGGGAAGGGCTATGCCTATCTCTTCACTCTTCCAGGTGAACTTGAATACAATGTTTTCAGGGGTGCCTGGGTGGCTTAGTAGGTGAAGCGTCTGACTCTTGATTTCAGCTCAGGTCATGATCTCAGGGTCTTAAGATCAAGCCTTGCATCAGGCTCTGGGGTCTGTGGGGAGTCCACTTGAGATTTTCTCTCTCCCTCTTTCCCTGCCTTTACCCCCCCAAATGCTTTCTCTCTCAAAAAAATTTTTTAATTAATTAATTTTTTTAAAAAGATAATGTTTTCAAACACTTAAAATGCATCCAGGCAGACTTCACAAGAATCCCAGTCTTTATACCATTCAGTTCCCTTCATTGAATGTTCTAAACAGCTTATCAAGGTGTAATTGACATATAACAAATTGTCCATATTTAAAGTGTACAATTTGATATGATGACATTTGTATACACCCATGAAACCTTCACCATAATCAAGATAATGAACATAAATATCACCTCCAAATGTTTCCCTGTGCCATTTTTAAAAATTGTGATAAAGTGCACCTCACATCAAGTTTACCATTTTAACCTTTTTATGTTTACTGTTGCGCGGGATTATGTACATTCACAATGTTGTGCAAATATCATCTCGATGAATATCCAGAACTTTTTCATCTTGTAAAACTGAATTGCTGTATCTATTCAATAATAACTTCCCATTTTCCACCTCCCCCGGATCCTGGCAACCACCTGGCACCACTTTCTCTTTCAAATCTGTTCCCACTCTAGGGACCTCATAGAAGTGGACTCATACAGCATTTGTCCTTTAATGACTGTCTTATTCCACTTGGGCAAATGTCCTTGAGGTTCATCCACGTTGTAAGAGGAGTCAGAATTCCCTTCCCATCTAAGGCTGCATAATATTCTATTGTATGTGCATTCCAAATCACATTGAATCCATAATTTAATTTGGAGATAATCAATATTTTAACAATACTGAATTTTCTTATCTTTTAACAAAATAGCTCTCTCCATTTATTTAGGATTTATTTAGGACTTCACACATCTTGCACATCTTTTTGTTAGATTAATCCCTAAGTTTCAAATTTTTGATGCTACTATAAATGGTATTTTTGTTTTAATTCTCAGTCGTTTGCTTCTAGTAATTAAAAATATTATTGACTTATTATATTGATATTGCCTCCTGCAACCTTACTGTACTCAGTTATTCCTGTAGGTTTTTGTTTGGATAGATGTCTTTTGCAGGCAATCATGCTGACTGTGAATAGAGTTCCACTTCTTTATTCCCAATCTGGATATCTTTCGTACTTTTTTCTTGCATTATTGCACTGGCTAGGACCTTCCACTATTGAATAGATGTCATGAGAGCAGGCATCTTTGCCTTGTCCAGATGTTAGGTGCAAAGCAATCAGTCTGCCACCATTTAGTATGATGTTAACTGTGTGTTTTCCATAGATGCCTTTCTCTTCCTACTTTGCTGACATCTTTTATGAGGAATAAATACTGGATTTGGTCAAATGCTTTTTTTCATCTATTGAGAAGATTATATAGCTGTACTTTTTTTTTATTTGTTAATATGAATTAAACTGATTGATTTTCAAACGTTAAGCCAATCTTATATTCCTAGTATAAACCCCACTTGTTATGATGCATGGTTCTTTTGATACATTGTTTAATTCTATATGCGAAAATTTTGTTAAGAATTTTTACGTATGTGTTCATGAAGGGTATTGGTCTCTAGTTTTACTGCAATGTCTTTGTCTAGGTTCAGTATCAAAGTAATCCCGGTCTAGGATGATTTGGGAAATATTCCTTCCTCTTCTATTATCTGAAAGAGCTTGGGTAGAATTGATATCATTTGTTCCTTAAATGTTCGGTTATAATTCACCTATGAAACCATCTGGGTCTGGAGTTTTATTATTTGTTTGTCGGTTTGTTAAGGGAAGACTTTAGATTAATTTAAAATTTAAATAAACTCAATTTATTTAAAGCTATAAGGTTATTCAGGCTACCTATTTCTTCTTTTTTTAAATTTTATTTTATTTAAATTCAGTGTTCAGTACATCAAATGCCCTCCTTAATGCCCATCACCCAGTTATCCTGTCTCCCCCCACACCTCCCCTCCAGCAGCCCTCAGTTTGTTTCCAATAGTTCAAGAGTCTTTTATGGTTTGTCTTCCTCTCTGATTTCATCTTATTTTATTTTTCCTTCCTTTCCCCTAGGATCCTCTGTTTTGTTTGTTTCTTAAATTCCACATATGGGTGAGATCATATATAATTGTCTTCCTCTGATTGACTTATTTCGCTTAGCAAAATAAGTTGCAAATATTAAGGTTTCATTTTTTGATAGCTGAATAATATTCCATTGTGTGTGTGTGTGTGTGTGTGTATCACATCTTCTTTATCCATTCACCTATTTCTTCTTGAGTGAGCTTTTATAGCTTTCATCTTGCATGGAATTTGTTCAGTCATCCAAGATGTTACGTTTATTGGCATGAATTTATTCATGACATACCCTTATTGTTGTTGTGATAACCATAGAATCACAGATATGTGGTAAAGTCATCTCTCTCATTCCTGATATTGGTTGTGTGTTTGTGTGTGTGTGTGTGTGTGTGTGTGTGTCTTTCTCTTCCTGATTAGTCTAACTAGAGGTTTATTAATTTTATTGATGTTCTCAAAGAACTAGATTTTGGTTTCATTGTCTTTATTTGTTTCCTACTTCATTAATTTCCATTCTGATCTTTATTATTTTATTCCTTTTGCTTATTTTTGGTCGATTGCTTTCCTTTTCGTAAGTTGGAAACAGAGCTCATTTAATTTGGGCTTTCTTCTTTTCTTATGTGGTGTTTAGTGTTAAAAATAGCCCTATTAATATACTGTGTTAGCTGCATTCCACAAATTTTGATATATTGTGTTTTCTTTCTCATTCAGTTCAGAGTGTTTTCTAATTTCCCTTTTGATCTTTTCTTTGACCATATGATATGTAGATGTGTATTATTTAGTTTTCAAATAGTTGAGCATTTTCCGATGTCTTTCTGTAATTGATTTCTAACTTAATTCAACTGCGGTCATAGAAATACTTTGTGTGTCTTGAATCCTTTTGCATTTATTGAGACTATTTCATAACCAGAATACAATCTATTTTGGTAAATGTTCCATGCATACTTGAAAAGAATGTGCATTTTTCTATTTTGGGGTAGAATGTTTTATAAATGCCAGTTAGGTCAGGTTGGGTGATACTGTTGTTCAAGTCTTTTATATCCTATTGATTTTCTTTTTTTCTTTTTCTTTCAGTTATTGAGAGGGGGCTGATGAAATCGCTGAATATAACTGTGGATGTGTCTATTTCTCTCTGCAGTTCTTTGGGGTCTGGGGAATGTGGAGGTCAGAAGGTTGAGCACTGCCCCATCAAGAGTGGAGAATAAAAGGCCATGGTTGACCATGGCAGGGAAGGGCAGTAGCTTGAGACACTCTGGGAGTGTGGGGTGCAAAGAGGAGCCCCATCACAGTGGCAAAGATAGTGGTAATGTTTCTTTTAGAAAGAAAGATGCTCAGTTGGGCTAACCTCCATGCTAAATGCTTTCCTATTCCTCTAACACATTGGTTCCCAGAGTAAGGTGGGCATCAGAATCACCCAAGGACTTATTTATACAGACTCCTGGGCCTTCCCCACACGGTTTCTGATTCTGTAGGCTTGCCACAAGGACCCCAGATTTTTATTTCTAACAAGTTCCTAGGTGATGCTCATGGTGCTGGTCCAGACCACAGTTTGGGAAGCCCTGCTCTAATGCAGCCCACTTTGCTTTCACTTTGGGCCTTACGCCTGCTCACCCTTTGCCTTGAACCCTCACCTTCCCCCACAGCCTTGCCACCCAGCCCTGGTTAACATTTCATCAGCTTCCCTGAATCTCCCCATCTGAATTAGTTGCTTCCTCCAGATACTCCTAAACCCCCTTGTTCATCTCCATGTCACATTATGCAATAATTGCCTATTACCTGTCATCTTGTCCTCCCTCTGGACTGCTGGATCCCTGGAACAGAGGCTCTGTCTGGCTTGTTCACCATCGTCCTTCCAGAGCAGAGTGCACACTCAAACATTCACTGCACCAGGAACGTCTGATTCCTTGAAGTCTGAGTGGCCACAGGAGCCTCACCCGGGCTCTCCATCAATTCTGTGAACTGAACAACAATTATAATGTTGACATTGAAGATATCTGGAGAGAGGACCAGAGTCTCCTGAGATCATGGCTTCCTTCTTGGGTGTCAAGATTTGGGTCAGAGATACACGGAACAAGGTTGAGGTGTCGGGGAGCAACAGTTCCAAACACACCTCTGCTCTTTGGAATTTCTTCCCGGAATGCACACATCGCGAGTCACAGCGTGCTGTGGCCGCCTCTCGGAGGAGCTGTTTTGTCATTTCTTACCCCCCAGGGAAGTGTCTGTTTTGTGTTGGCAGCACCTGCCAGCCTGGAGATGGATGATCAAGGTTCCACCTTGATGGATAGCTGCCCCCAACAAATTGGCACATGATCTGCGGAGAGACCTTTAGGAGATGCGACAAATGGTGACAGATGAGCAAGGTGGGCTTCACTTCTTCCAGAGACGCCAACTCTGATGAAACTTTCTGTGACAGAGGAAAAACAGTCCACCACCGGAGATCTAAAGGAAAGAAAACACCCAGTTCAAAGAGCAAAATTAATAACCCTATGCATTTGGATGACTTTGCACTTCGCCAAGATTGCTTCCACTCCATGTTTATAATTACCAGTGACACAGACAAGACAGGTAGTAGTACTCTCCTTTTCCCCATGGGTAAACTAAGGCTAGAAGTCACATGGTACACGAGGGCGGAGCCAGGGTTCCAGCCTGTCATGTGTTTTCCCATCCAGCCTTCCTTACACCCACTCATGGGACCATGGGGTGGGAAGAAGGCAGCTCTTTATTTTATTTTATTATAAAGCCTCAAAAATAAAGGCTGACTGGTACGAGAAATTTGTTTGTACACATTCTTTATTCTCCAGGCTGATTTATGGGAGAAAAACATCACACAGGAAAGCATTTGGCTGGAGCGGAGAATTCAAAAGAAATGCGCTCTCTGTCATTTCAGGTACATGGCCCGCCACGGTCCCCGGCAAGCCCGAGGTGAGCTGCGTGGGGAGCAGGCGGTCTCCGCCACCTGTCTCCGACGTGGCCGGCACAGAGGCTTTATTCCTCACGCGACGGGCCTTGCTGAAGCTGTTCACCCCCTCCCTGACTGCAGTGCCACGTGCATCGCTTTAGGGGACAAAGCTGGAGTCCATGTACCAGCCTCAGGCCAATTAAGCCTCAAACAAATTCTCAGGCTGCCAGAGCACCGATTACACTTGAAGTGCCTTGGGCCCCGGCCTGCGGTGGGAAGCCTGCTGGACGCACCCCGGTAATTGGGCTGGTGCACTGGCCCTGTGTCCACTTCTCTCCTAACGACCAGCTGTACCGGCTGTTGGTTTAGGGGCATTTAAACCGTGAAAGCTCGAGAAAATGCAGTCAGCGAGCCCACAGGCCAGGCTCCCCTGGAGGCCGTTTGCTGGACACACACTCTGGATTTCTCCACTGGTTTTTTTTCTTCTAGGGGCATAAGTACGCAAGCAGAGATGTAAAAGGTCAGAGAAGGCAGAGTTATTAAAGTCGGCCCTGAGATGTCCCCAAATGTGAAGAGTAGGCTCAGATCAGGTGGGAGAAAAAAATTCATGGATTTTTCATCAAGAAAACACAAGCTCAGCATGGAAGAGGAAACAATTATTCATAAAACCCACAGGTTGCAAATACATGACCTCTCATCCCATTGGAGAGAGATTCCAAATGGCTAATAGCTTCAGGGTGATTAACTTGGGTTAGATTAACTTTGTGTTAGAAATGGATCAAATCCCCACAGTTTAGAGGTTATAGAATTGTTCTCTCCCACCAATGTATTTTCATAAGCAGCAGGAATAAGAGAATGGGACTTAAGAAGACTTCATTTGTTGGATTCCACCGACGTTTCCTGAGTGCCTACTATGTGTCGATAAGGAATACGTCCACTTCTGGGAAGAAGCAAGTTCCAGGGAGTTACGGGCTCAGACAGAAAAAATGCCCTGACCAAACATCTGGAAGCAAAGGGATCCTGACAGTCATCATTTTCACCAATTGGTGTCAACCAAAGCACACACATCAAAAAACACAGGCTGGGGCGCCTAGGTGACTCATTCAGTTAAGCATCTGCCTTCCGCTCAGGCCATGATCCCAGGGTCCTGGGATCAAGTCCTGCATTTGGCTTCCTGCTCAACAGGGAGTCTGCTTCTCCCTCTGCCTGCCACTCCCTCTGCTGTGCTCTCTCTCTCTCTGCCGCATAAATAAATACAATCTTCAAAATACACCAGCTGCTCCTTCTTCTGAGCCTCTCAAGTCTGAGGTGGGGACCAGGCAGGCAGGTGTAGTGTTAAAAGGCTCCCAGGTGATTCTGCCAGACAATCATCTAGTCTAATTCTTCCATCATCCACATGTGCAGACTGAAGCCCAGACTGAGGGGGGACATGACTAAGGTAAACTGCAGAACAGCTGGGCTGTAGATTTCATAGTCCCCTCTCCCCCCACCCCAACACTCTTTCTCTTCCACCTTATGACCACTCAACAACATAAGGCAGACTCTGATATCCACGGAGCTGGGCCCTGGTGATAGGCGGGGAGAATTCCAACTGGGCAGACCCGGGAAAGCTTCTTGGCAGAGGTCAGATAAGAGCTCAGCCTTGATGCATGGGCAGTGGTATAAACAAGGCTGTTATTACTAGCAGCACCTGCCCCTCCAGCCCTTGGCCCTACTGCATCCCTGCCCACACCTCTGCTGATGACCTGCTCTGCTGAGAGAGGGCGTATCTTTTTAACATAACAGCAACTTCTAGAAGAAAAAGAACAACCACTCAACTGGAAAATGGGCAAAATACATAACAAGACAGTTCACAGAAAAAGAAATACCAATGATCTTTATACCAATAAGAAGATGCTCACTTCATGCATAAAAGAAAGAGAAATTAAAATCATGCTAGAGATACCCCAAGAGACCAGCAAAACCACAAAGCCTTGATCACAGTTGGGAAACCTGTAGCAACATGGGCATTCTCAATGGGACTGCAAAATGGTACCATCCTGGTGCATGGCAATCTGGCAACATCTACCAAGATTATAGATTTAACTTATGATTCAACAATCCCACTTCTGGGTCTATATCCTTCCTTTACTCCCGCACATACCCAAACTCACGTAAATACAGTCAAGGTTGGTCAAGGAAGCATTGTTTGTAGTCATAAAAGGCTGGAAATGGTTAAAGAGTACATCAGTAGAGAATAATTAAGCAATGGTCCTTTCATACAGTGGGTCTCTCACACACTCACATAAAAATCAAGACCTGCACTGACATGGAGACATCTCTAGAATATATTTTAAGAAGAAAAAGCAAACCATACATCGTATGCAACAATGTATAGGGTATGCTACATTTTGTGTAAAAAAAGGAGGAAAAGAACATATTTGTATTTGATTGGATTTGAATGAAGAAAGAGTGCATGAATTCTTAATAGATCAATACAAATGAATGTAGATGCAGCAGGTGAGATGTGATAAGTAAGAATGGGTGTGAGCAAAATTTGTGTATCCCTCCTTGTATATTTTTGATTAAAAAAAAAAGACTTTTTTAGTACTGTTTTAGGTTCTTAGGGAGTTGAGAGGAAGGTATTGAGATTTTCCATATATCCTCTGGCCCCACACACACTTGGTCTCCCCACCACCAACATCCCCCACCAGAGCAGAACATGTGTTACAACTCATGAACCTACATGGACATGTCACCATCACTCAGAATCAGTAGTTTAGCTGAGGGTTCATTCTAGAAGTGTTGCGCATCTTATGGGTTTGGATAAACATTATGACAACATGTGTCCACCATTAAAGCATCATACAGAGTAGTTTCCCTGCCCCCAAAACTTCTGTGTTCTGCCCATCCATCCCTCTCCACCCGAACCCCTAGCAACCATTGATCTTTTTACTGTCTTTATAGTTGAGCCTTTTATTTTTCATAATAATTTTTTATTATGTTATGTTAGTCACCATACACTATATCCTTAGTTTTTGATGTAGTGTTCCGTGATTCATTATTTGCATATAACACCCAGTGTTCCGTGCAATATGTGCCCTCCTTAATGCCCTTCACCGGCCTATCTCAATCCCCCACCCCCCTCCCCTCTGAAGCCCTCAGTTTGTTTCCCAGAGTCTGTAGTCTCTCGTGGTTCATTCCCCCTTCTGTTTACCCCCCCTTCATCCTTCCCTTCCTTCACCTATCAATCGTCCTAGTTCTTATGTTCCATAGATGAGTGAAACCATATGATAATTGTCATTCCCTGCTTGACTTATTTCACTTAGCATAATCTCCTCCAGTCCCGTCCACGTTGCTGCAAATGTTGGGTAATCATTCTTTCTGATGGCTGAGTAATATTCCATTGTATATATGGACCACATCTTCTTAATCCAGTCATCTGTTGAAGGGCGTCTCGGCTCCTTCCACGATTTAGCTATTGTGAACAATGCTGCTATGAACACTGGGGTGGTTTAGAAAACAGTGTGGAGGTCCCTTAAAAAGTTAAAAATAGAGCTACCCTATGATCCAGCAATTGCACTACTGGGTATTTATCCCAAAGATACAGACGTAGTGAAGAGAAGGGCCATATGCCCCCAATGTTTATAGTTTAGTCTTTTCCAGAATGTCTGAAAGTTGCAATCACATACTATTTAGCCTTTTCAGATTGGCTTTTTCCACCTCGAAATATGCATTTAAGATTCCTTCATGTCTTTTCATGGCTTGATAGCTCATTTCTTTTTAGTGCCAACGAACAATCCATTGTCTGGATGGACCACAGTGTATCTTCCATTCACCTACTAACGTACATCTTTACGGCTTCTAAGTTTTGGCAATTATGCATAAAGCTGCTATAAATGTCTGTGTGCAGGCTTTTGTGTGGACTGAAGTTTTCCTTTTGATTTTTGAATGATGTGAATATATTACCTTCTCTAAAAGATGAAATTTCATTTTAAAAAGTTCTTTATCACATTCAGTCCAAATGTACACCTGTGCCCTGTGATTTCCATACCAGCCCCAACTCTGGGTCCAACCACTGTGTAAAATTGACCTTCGAAACCTGGGGGGCAGAGGTTGGGACAGTTGTTTTGGTCCCTTTTGAAAGTCTCCACCCTCCCCAGCTCAAGGAAAGAGGGTCCTCCCTTTGCCCACTGTGTGTGCTCAGGGAAACATCAGGGTTCACATCCACTCACCTTTATAATTCCTAGCCTGCTTTGGGACTCACGCCTCGTCATGGTCATTAAAGAGCCACCCTGAGAGCCAACACTTAGGGAACACTCACGGCATCCCCTCATATTATCTTTGCTGCAGTCCTGTGATGTAAGCATTATGGGCACCCTCTTTTTGGAAGAGCCAACCGAGGCCTGGAGAGATCCATAATTTGTGCGAGGTTACAGAGCCAGTGCAGCCCGGAGTCGGGGCTCTCGGTCGTTGTCTCTGCTCTCACCCAGTAACTTATGACCAGCCTGCCTGGAAACCAGTAACAGTGATAAAAAGTAGTAGCAGGCAGCACACGCAGGGAGCTGCCGTTTACCCGCCTCTGCGCTAACCAGCAGCACGCGTTATTTTGTATATTCCTTAGGACAGACCTGAGCAGTAGGCACTGTCTCCTTTGTACAAAGGGGGAAACTGAGGCTCAGAGAGGTTAAGAAACATTCCTATGGTCACAGACTAGTGCGATCAGAACTGGAATTTCAGCTGGGGGGTGACTCCAGTGCTGCCTGGGCTCCTAACCCAGTCTGAGAAAGTAGCTCCCACTCCAGGGTCTCTGATTCCTATCTCTTCCTCCAGCTAGCTGTGACGACAATGGGATTATGGGCCATTCTGGAAGTGGCATCCACAGCTCCCACCTGCGCCACAGGCCCTGCACCTAGTGAATCCTCAGCCCCCGGGGGGCATTCCAGGGTCCTTTCCTCTGCTTGCTGCCTCTTAATTGTCCCTTAATTGAGAGAAGGAAGACCCCACCTCTAGCGATTTGCCGTGGCTGGGGCAGGGGAAGGGCTGGGTGGCAGGGGCCACTGCTCCTCGGCGGACCTCATCTCCCCTGCACGTGGTAGCAGCAGTGGGGGTGGACCCTTGTCAAGGGAACCCTGGGACAGAACTGGGGGCTGTAGACACTGCATATGGCCTGTGCAACCACAGCTGCGAATGCAACCCAGGGTGCCCTCGCTTTGTCGGATAAACTTTGCTTGATGTTCAAATGCCTTGCAATGAGAATAGCTGGGCCCCAGGCAACGATGATGCAGGCAGAAGGAGCATTTCTTCTTTCTATTCCTATTTACGTTGTTTTAAATCCCTCTGGGCGCACGAAGACTGAAAACCAGAAGGGGGATAATGCAAGTCTTCCCCCAGCTCAGGGGCTGTCAGAGCCAGAGCCACAAAGTGGACTCCAGGCTCAGGAGAGCAGAAAGAACCTGGCGACAGAGTCAGCTTTAAGAAAGCAAACTCAAGAAAAACCCAGAGTCGAGTAAAAACTGCATTTGTTAGGAGAATTCATGGGGAAAGAAAAAAAAAGTCTTTACAGGAATAAACATGATTTTTTATTAAAACTCAAAAAACTTGCCAAGTGTGGGGAGCTTGCTGTCTGATGGTTGCCCATGGGGAATTTGAAAATCTAGGGGAAAATAATGCACCGAGGAAAAAGTGCTGGGTCAGGGAAATGCGGTGGAGAAGCCGCGGAGGCCTGGGACGCTGGTCATTACCGATGCAGGAGATGGAAGATGTTAGGGCTCAGAATATCATCTGCGAAGCTCCAGGGGAAAACCAGAGACGGAGGGAAAGATGGCTCAGGAGCCCTTCCTCTGCAGGCGCCTCTCCCCTCCATCCTGCAGGGCTCCGTCTGGGGCTCGCTGGGCAAGGGCTCCTTCCCCCGAGGGCGGGAGGAGGGGAGAACAGCTCTCACTGCCGGTTGTGATGAGCTCTCTAGTCCTACCTTGTCCAGGAGCTCACTGGCCCCAGGCCCTCTCAGTGGGGGGCGGGCTCTGTCCTGGCCCCTCGGTGATCCTGAACGAGCCCCTCTTTCCTGGTCTGTGAGGATGCTTCCCAAGAAGTCTTTGCTGGACAGATAAAAAGAGAAAATGTGAAGGCCCCTGGCTTAACACCTGTGCATGGTAGGAACTCAGTGTCCATCCATTCATTCATTTGTTCATTCCTTCATTCATTCATTGTCAATAACTTACCTGTCTTTATTTCTCCTCTGGAAAGAAACTTGGAATATGTCCTACATTTAGAGCTGCCAAATAACAAAGTTTAATTACATAGCAAATTAACCAAGTAGAAATGAAACAAGCTGTATACAAAACTCTTTCCACCAAAGCACAGCCAGAAGTCTTAGGCAATAGGTGTAGTTGCTACAAACATTGTGATTCTGTCCAGTCCTTTTGCAATTTCAACCTGTCTTTGTGTGTGTGGAGTAACCGTCCAGCGCTGCCCAATGGAGCCCACACCCTGTGAGTGGCCCTGTGATTGTGACGGGGGAAATGTGAAGATTTGCTGCATCACCCACCGCTGGGAAGTGAGAGCCCAAATCCAAAGCCTGCTCCACAGACATCCTGAGTCTGCTCGCTGCTCAGACCTCTCCGAGCTGAGTTACCTCGTGGGACAAGCCTCAGGGTGGTGGTCGACTCTCCCTCTCTCCCTGTGGCACCTGCTTAACTCATTCTTACCAATCGCAGCACAGATCTGCTGGGTTTTGACCAGAGAGGGTGAAATGGATCCTATTACAAAAGGATCAGAGTCCTGTTAAGTAATATCTTCAAATCTTTGTTTGCACAACATTAAATACTCAGTCGGGGGTGAAATGAAGGTGTTCTTAACAACTGCTGATGAAGCCACAATCAGCCATTTTTTTTAAAGAAAATAAACCTGACAGCACAGTGACAAAATAAAAATCCCTCACAGAGGGAGACGCAGACATGGAAAGTTGTTTTCTGTTCTTTGTTTTTATTGTTTGATTTAGCGTGGGCACCTCTAGGACCCTGGGGCCCCCCATCAGGTTTCCTGGGGCTCGGGCTCTGGGGAGACCACGGCTGAACCCCCACTTCATCCAAGTCCAGGCATTGGCTTTTTTGCTGCTACAGGTCCAATTTCTGAAACTTGACTTCCAGAAGGGCCTTTCGAAAGCCCTTGAGCTGATGTGCACTCAGAGCCGCTCAGACCCAGGGTTTCTAAATCCCTTTTCCCTGGGAGAAGGCATAGCCTGAGGGGCTTCCAAAATTGGCACCATCTGGAACAGCATGATATTTCGTCTAACAGGCCTCCCTACTTATGAGGCAGTTTCTAAAAGTAGAGAAGATTCTGGCTGCCTCGGAAAGAGTCTCCTCCTGTAGGCTTTTTTTCCCGGGCTCTATGTTCTTCCACAACAAACAAGATCCTGAAAAGAACCGCAAAGCTTTCACCCTGCGCCCCTCTGAGCAGGGCCCCAATCCCCTGACCCTCTCCTGTAGGAGACAGAAGTTGCTCAGCGGGGGCAGGGGCACAGGGAACCAGGAGGCAGGTGGGTCTGGAGAGGAAGTCAGATCGGTCCTCCTCCTGCAGCAGAGACCAGGGGACAAGCCAGGTCCCCAGACCCCACAGCCCGGCAACTCCGTGGGGTGTAGATTCCGCCCCACTGGCAGGAAATGGCCCAAGGGCTCACGCTGAGGCCGCGGTGTCCTGTAGTTGGCCAGTGAGCATTTTTGGAGCATCTATGAGCATCAGCCCAGGTCCGGGGGCTGCTGAAGGACATAGAGACCCTGCCCTGATGGAGCACAGTGAATATACAGACTTGGAAACGAACACAAAGGCCACCAACGGAGGCTGTTTATTCGGAGCTCGCTGCAGCAGGGAGCCAGCCACGTCACTGGTTTGGCAGAGACTCGAAGACAGACAGAGTGCGACAGCTTTAAGGTGGATGAGGCGGAAGGCTTCCGTGGGCCCTGCCTGGAGCCTGCTGGCCGGGAGGAGCTGGAGGCGGCATCCCCTGTGATTGGTTAGGGGAGCATATGTGGCTCTCTTAGCGGGTCCTGAGTTAGAAGAGGGGGGCAGAAGTTAGAGGGGCGTGCGCTCACTGATCACGTCCCGAGCGGGCGGGGCAGGTGGCTGCAGGGGCGGTGGCTGGGAGCTCTTTGTCCGCTGCGTCCGGTGCTGTTTGTAGATTCCGTCTCACCAACCACCACGCCCCCTGTGCATTGTGGGTGGAAATGTGAAATGGCACGCACGTCCTCTCTGGAAAAGGGTTTGCTGGATTCTTATGAAGTTAAACACACACATACCATCTGACTCAGCAACCCTGCTCCCAGTTTTTAGCCCCCAGGTGAGAACTGACGTGTACATAAAAACTTGATCACAAGCGCTTATAGCAGCTGGAATCAATCACATTCACCCCAAACTAAAAACCATCCAAGGGTCTCCATCAGGAATGGATAAACGAACCACAGTCTAGCCACACAATGGACTGTTAGGCAGCGATCCAAAGGATGGAACTATGATACCCAACACCATGAATGGATCCCACACACAGTACGCCAAGTGAAAGAAGCCACATGCTAGATGGTTCCGTGTATGTGACAGTCTGGAAAAGGCAAATCTATAAGGATAGAAAACAGATCGGTGGGTGCTAGGGAAGAGGTGGGGAGGGATTGACTCCAAGGGGGCATGAGCGAATTTGGGGGCGTGATGGAACACTTCTGTATCTTGACTGTGACTGTAGGACTGCCTGCTTTTGTCAACACTCAGAGAACCATACATTTAAAGCAGCGGGTCTCACTGTGTATAGATTACATCAGAAAAATAGACAAAATATAATGGGAAGTTATCACTGCTATGAAGAAAACAAATCAGGATAAGGGGAGAGAAAGAGGGAGATGTGGGGGGTGCACTTTAGGTGGGTGGTCAGGGAAGGCAGGGGGAGGTGACACGTGAGCAGAGACCGAATGGACCAAGTGGGGCAGGTGCATCTCTGGGGGAGATGGCTCTAGGTAGAGGGACACAGGGAGAGACCTGAGGCCCAGCAGCAGGGAGGGTTTCAGGAACAGTTGGCTACAGAGTGGCGAGTGCTCAGCAGGCACTTTAGATGTCAAGTTGTCTGGGGAGCATCAGATGGCTTTGAGCCAGAGTGACATGATCGCGTGCAAAGGTCCACCCCGGGGCAATGGTGTGGAGACAGGAGGGCAGCAGGACCAGCAAGGTGCTGGTGGGTGGCAGCGGAGGGCCTGAGGATGGCTGGACTGGGGACATCCGGGGTGGCAGAGACAGGATGTGCTGCTTGGTTCTCCGTGGCTTGTGAGGAATTGTGAGAAGGAGTTGGGGGGAGGTCATCAGTACCATGGGGCACAGGGGGGCGGAGAGGCCTGGTGAGCCCGCAGGCCCCAGGGACCCAGCCTGTGGGTCCCAGGCTCCAGCCTCTCCAGCCTCAGTCCTTTTAGAGCTGCAAAGGAAGCAGCAACCCACGGTTTCCAGGTCCCTACTTGCCATCCACCACTCTCTTCCAGGGGCACCCAGCCCTGGGCCCGCAGACCTCCCTCCACCAGCTCTGTGTCTCCCTGTGCTCCCTGCTGCTCTTGTCCCCTTGGAGCCCTGCCCCAGCTTCTGTTCCCACCCCTATCCCGCGTCCTTGTTGCAAGCATTCCTTCCATTTCGAATGTCAGTCTCTCCTTAGCCCACTCCCGAATCTACCTTCCGAGTCCTCCTCCCTTCCCATCAGCTGTCCCACATTTCCTTCCCTCTGTAGGAAGCCCCTCGGCAGCTCCCAAGTTCATGAGTTTGGAAATCCAGTCTTTCCCATCCTCGTGCTCCCTCTGTGCCTTAGGGGTGGCCCAATCACCTACCTCTTTCACTGAAAAGCCCCAGAGTTGCAAGAGTTTAAGTTCCTGGCACCTCCAGTGGACAGTTTGCCCCTTCCTGTCATTGTTGCACCATTGCCTGGGCTCAGGCTCACATCCCTGACCCCGGTGCTGGGCTCCTGATCTGATGGGTCCTCCATTCTTTCCTTCTCCGACCCCTCCCCCACACCATCAGGATAACCTTTGCCACACTTTCAGCTACAGTCAGAGCCTTCCTTATAAACCCTGCAGGCCCCAGCACTTGCAGGAAGAATGGCTTGTTCTTTAACAAGAAGCCCCTCACACTCTCTCTGTCTGTCCTCGGGGTGACCATGAGATTTATCATCCAGACTGGGACATTTCTGAGCAGAGAGGGTGCTATGGGAAGCCAGCCTTGGACAACAGCAAACATTGGGATTCACAGGCATCTGATTCTGGCCTCATTGGCTGTCCCATCTACCCCACACCTCAGTCATGACCCCCGGGGTGAGGGGCCCTGGCATTAGACCAGCCAAACCCCAGATCAGTCTTGTGCCTGTGGGCCATATTGTTCCTTTGGTTTGAAAGGACTTACCTCCTCCCCAAATAAACTTAACCCTGCTTCACCTTCAGACCTGGCTCTTCGCTCGCATGTCTGGGAAAGTCGGCTGGAAAGCTGCCAGGGTGCCCTCCAGAACCCATGCCGTTCCCTCTGGCTCTGCACTGATGAGAACTCTGGCTCCGGACTCCTGCAGACAAGGCGGCAACCTTGAGCAGTTCCTTGAGATTGGAACTCAGTTTTCACACCTGTGATATGGGTGTAACACTGCCTTCCGCATCCAGGCAGTTGAAGGCACCCGATGATGTAATGCACGTAAACCTGTGTCTGATGAGCGGAAGAACTCACGCGTTGGCCTTAATTACTTCCTCACTGAGCTTCATCGCACTGCACTGTAGCCGTTACATCATACGAAGCTTAACGCCTTGGTTTCCTCCTCTCTGCAGCTCTTGGTACAATCCTGACTCCTTAGTGGGTGCCCAGCAGTCACCTGAACAATGGATGACACTGGAGGAAGGAGTCGGTGATGGCAGGCTTCCTGGCTGGCTGGTTTGGAGGCACTCGAGGGTCCGGGAGAATAATTAGCTGCTCTTTCTCAAGGGGGTCAGGGGGGCACCAGAATCCCAGGAAGGTCTGGGAGAAGGGTTGGCTTATCAGAAGTGGACATTTGCACGGTAGCCCCTCAGGCTCTTCTTCCGGCAGTTGCACTGGGTGTGGGGTGAGCTTATTAGTTGGGCGCTCGTGCTATTGGTCTTCAATAATTGAATATTTCCCCCACCTTTTGGTGCATCTTATATACGTGTTTAAATCCCACCAAATGCCACACTTCATTGCTATTCAGCAGCGTTTCCCAGTTCTTGGCAGAAACGTGTGCTTTCCCACCCACCTGCTACCCAGCACCACCCCCCCACCCCGCACATACAGACTGTGTTCTAACCGGTGACAAGGGGCTCAGCAGATGAGGGCAGCCCAGAGGCCTTTCCTTACCCCTCCTGAGTCACCACGGAATGTACGACCCCCAATCCAAGGGAGGTGAGAAAGGGAGAGGAGGCAGGACTCTAAAAAAGCAAAAGCTGTTTGCTATTTTGCTAAAGCTGGACCAAGGGGGCTTCTTTTGTGGAGGATAAAAGACTAAAAATCAATGGCAGGGCTGTCTGAAGACTCAAGTTTCATCTTATCTCAAGAAACAACAACAACGAAACCCCCACAAAGAAATCGGTTATTCCAGTCTCTCTCTATCAGATTGAGCTCGAAGATGTCACTCGCGTCGGCAGTCAAGTGGTTTAGGCCATTTATTTGAAGGATACTTGATAATCCATTTGCTTATTGATTGAGTTAAGCAGATGTGTGTAGCCCTGTTTCCTTGGAAGAAAAAGAGATCTCCTATTATGTGAAAGAGAAGTTCTGTATGGGTTAAAAAGAGGTCTGTTAATATAAAAAGAGAGAGAAAGTTGAACAAAATCAAGCACTGTCTAAGCTCTCAATCAACTCAGGAGAACCCAGAAAGTTATGTGAAAATGATGATCTGCAAAGAGGGGAGAATGTTTCTCGTAAAACTCCGAGGCGGCGAGAAATGAACCAGAGGCCCTGGAAGCAGGGTGCAGGTAGGGGAGCTCAAGAGAGATTGTTCCCCATGTTCCATCCTGGGTGCCTACAGACCTGAATTCCTGTGAGGAGTACGAATAGCATTGGAGGCTCAACGGTAGAGACAGCAAAGTGAAATGTTAGTCTGTGTGAAGGAGGAAGCGTGCTGGAGGAAACTCACGGAGTCTTGTAAAGCGTCAGGCATTTTAGACAACAGTGAATTTCTGGCTGCTTAAAAAGCTTTTGGAAAACAGGCTACCCATGGACCAAGTTGTAAGTTGGTCCCTTTGAGACTTGACTCAAGAATCTTAAAAGCAAACCCGTGTAACTTTAAATGGCAGTCACGTCACTGAAGGCAGCAAGCTCTCTCAGAAGAAAACCACTTAAAAAGCTACCCTCTGATCTTGCTTTTTCTTCTACCACTGGCCGTCTAGAGCTTTCTGAGGTCTCCTGTTAGGCCGGGGGTGGAAGTGGTAGTAACCACAGTAGTTACTGTAGCTACCATGTCAAGGAGCGGGGCTTGCACAAGGTATTAAACCCCAGAAGGCCAACAAGGCAATACCATAAAATGCTTTTCTGTGCCCTCCTGACATGGCCCCTCTGCTGAGGTGACAAGACAATGCTGGGCTACCAACCATCCGCAAGATCACAGCTCTCTAAGGAGGGACCTTTAAAACACATGCAGACCTCAGGCACCTTTCACCACCCAGACTGCTTCTATCCTGGTTCAAGAAACACATACCTCCCAGGCCATCCTCTAAGCCTTCTCACTGGTTTCTCTGGGTCCATGCTTGACATCTTTGAGTCTGTATCTTAAAACATACTTCACTCCTGAAGCTGACAGTGTACCTTATGATGTCACTTCAAAATACGGACACATGTTCCCCAGAGAACATCTGTGAGAATGGTCTCAGCAGCACTATTTGGAAGAGTCTGAATGAGCCATGAGAAACAGAATAGAGAAACGCATCATGGCCCATCCACACAATGACACAGCAGGAAGAACTAAGCATCTACAACCACTCCTACACACGGATGAGTCTTGCCAACAACTCTGAGCGAAAGAAGCCAGACGCAAGAGAGAACGTACCTTGTCATCCACTTAGACAAAGTTTAAAGTGAGACCAAACTAGTCTATGGTGGTGGAGGTCAAGAAAGAAATTACCCTTGGGTGGGGGGCAGAGCAGCAACAGGAAGAAGCCACAAGGCAAGCTTGGGGGGATGCTGGAGTGTGGTTCTCCATCTAGTTCTGGTTAAAGAGGATACTCGCTCTCAGAAATTTCATCAAGCTCTACCCTTATGATTTCTGTGCTTTTGTCTATGTGTGCTACACTTCAATAAAGGATAAAACCTTTGAGATAATTGTGTAATGTAAGATTTAAAAATAGACAGTTATGAAGATAAGGTAAACTTCCGCAGTTACTCATATGCAATGGCTATAGAACATTTGGTGCAAATTTTGAGTTCTCTGGATCTGTGTATATGAAACAAGGACTTTTTAAATTAAAGGAGTGCAGGGCTATAAAAGAAAATTGATACTTATAGTGTTAGCTAGGATGCAATAGGAAAGTTACCCAAATAAAAAGGCTGAAAGCTATTCCCTCAAATAAGAGGGAAGAGATAGAAGCAGGGAAGAAATGTGTTTTGTTTTGCAGAACCAAGAGTTCCAGCCAAGGAGATGCCCAACCAGGTATTTCACCTGGTGGCCCCTTGCTAGGTGTATCTCACCTGATAGCCCTCGGTGAGCCAGTTTGAGTTCTGTTAAAGCTGAGGACCTGTGCAGAAGCCCCCCCTGGGTTGACCTGAAGTTATCTTTACCTCGTTATTATACTAAGATCTCCTCCTGTGGGAGGACTTTTCCGCCATTTTTTGAGTGTATGTGTATGCACTAGTATGTTGACTTGGTAGGCATGCGCAATTAAACTAGAAGTGCTTGTGCCAGCTCCCTGCCCCCGCCCCCTAGCACACTGAATAAGAGCTTCCTGTACTCACCCCATGGGAGAGAGTGCTTGGGGAGCTGTCTCCCGTCTCCTTACTTGTGACAACCAATAAAAACTTCTTTGGGTCGTGTTCAGTTTGATGCACCCCAAGTGGCAAACCCCTTGAGTTTGGTTACAATAAAATAATTTCTACACAATTCTCTTCTGTATATGTTTGCTATTTTTACTCTACCTGATACTTTTTAAAAAACTTTTTAAAAAGACTTTATTTATTTATTTGTCAGAGAGAGAGAGAGAGAAAGCACAAGCAGGGGGAGCAGCAGGCAGAGAGAGGGAGAAGCAGGCTCCCCAACCTGAGATCACGACCTGAACCAAAGGCAGACACTCCACCAACTGAACCATCTCGGTGTCCCTCTGCCTGATACTTTAATGGTAGTTTTTGAGGCCAACTGTTTTACAAGAGTTGATAAATATCACAGATACAGTGGAAAGCAAGTCATATCGATTCACTACTATGTTCAAGACATTCCAACATTTCCATGTCACTCAGAGTCAGAGTCAAAGTACCACTGGGTACACTCAGCTTTGCCTGATTTGGCCTCTCTTACTCTCTTGCTGTATTCACTGGGTTCCATATGAAATGGACTCCACCAGCAAGCCAGGCACTCTGTTACCGTTGGGCCTTTGGGCTGGCTGCTCTTCTTCCTGGAACGTTCTTCTTCCAGATTTAGGCAAGCCTTGCTACCTTACTTTTTTGATTTCTGCTTAAATGCCGCCTTCTCAGTGAGTCCCTTCCTGCCACCAGCCCTGTCCACACACCCCCCTTTATTTTTCTCTATAGCCCCTAGTACCTACTATTATATTGCATTATTTAGTTACTTATATATATATTTTTAATTGTGAGATTGGCCTATTTTTTTTTTAAGATTTTTTATTTATTTATTTAACAGAGATAGAGACAGCCAGTGAGAGAGGGAACACAAGCAGGGGGAGTGGGAGAGGAAGAAGCAGGCTCATAGCGGAGGAGCCCGATGTGGGACTCGATCCCGGAACGCCGGGATCACGCCCTGAGCCGAAGGCAGACGCTTAACGACTGCGCTACCCAGGCGCCCCATTTAGTTACTTATATTTATTGTCTGTCTCCTCCTACTAGAATGTAAGCTCTATAAGTGAAGGGATTTTTGTCTATTCTGCTCACTACTGTATCCTCAGTGCCTAGAAAAGGACTTGGCACATAGTAGAAACTCAATGAACATGCCATACATGAACAGGTGAAGGGATTAGTAGATATTCAGAATGCCTTTGAATCCAATATGGCCTGGAGCAAAGTAGTAATTTCTGTGACATCCTGGTCAACAGAGTTATAGGAATTCCTCAAGCCAAGCTAGAATCAGATTGGAACTAAAGAAAGGGGAAAATGTGTATTTCCCTGCATATACCCTGATCTCAGTCTCCTAGAGTTCTTATTTTGGGTACCTCAAGTCACTCACTCCGTCATTCACACAAAACAATATTAGAGTGCCCACTATGTGCCAGGCACTGTGGTGGGCACCAGATCCCAGCTAATTGAGCACCTGGACGAAAGATGTTTACTGATGGATGATGATAATTGATATTGAAGCTTGTGCGTTACTGGCATTCTCTCATAAAATCATCACAGAAACCATTGGAGAGACCATTACCTCCTGATTTTATATCCTAACTTTACAAAGAGTTACAGAAGGTTAAGTGACCTGTCACGTGGTTAGGAAATGGCAGAATCGAAGTTTGAGTCAGCCAGCTTGGCTCCGACCTGTCCTTAACTATGACTCACTGCTCTCTGTGGAGAAAGGTGGCTTCAGCTGAGTTCCGTGAACCCCCCAATGAGCTTTGGGGGAGACGAATGTGGACACAGCAAGGTGTTGTAGTACAAGGTCAGATCCAATCATAGAGGCACACAGACCCCAAAACGAAAGTACTGGTCATGGGGAAGTGGTCAGGAGGGGCCCTCAGAAGACCAGCAGCATTTCAGCAGACAGGGCAGGGAAGTCAGGACGAGTGGGTATAGAATCAAGGAAGAAGGAGCCTGAGCACATGGGACCCACGTGGGGCAATCCCAGGTGATAGCAACCCAAGGAGGTTTCCTGACATCCACCCCGTAGCATGAGTGCAATCATAAAGGCTTTCCAGAGATTGACATGGGCGTGAAAAGGGTCTGGAGCATAGAAGCTATCCAATAAATGTCAGCTTTCCTTCTTAGGATGCCCCAAGGTGGGAGATCAGAGAACGGACACAAAAATGGAGTGTGAGGGGGGCGCCTGGGTGGCTCAGTCATTAAGCGTCTGCCTTTGGCTCAGGGCCTGATCCCAGGAATCGAGGCCCACATCGGGCTCCTTCACTGGGAGCCTGCTTCTTCCTCTCCCACTCCCCCTGCTTGTGTTCCCTCTCTCTCTGGCTGTCTCTCTGTCAAATAAATAAATAAAATCTTAAAAAAAAGAAAAGAAAAGAAATGGAGCGTGAGCTTTCTCCTAAGCAGCCCTGGCTCTAATAAATACTTTGGTTGGATCACATTTATATGGGGCTATAGTCCCAATTTCTCCTTGTTGAGTGCTATGGTCTCAATGTTTGTGTCCCCCCAAAATTCATATGTGGAAATCCTAACCCAAAATGTGATAGTGTTAGGAGGTGGGGCCTTTGAGAAACGATTAGGTCATGAGGGTGAAGCCCTTGTTATTGGGATTAGTATCCTTATCAAAGAAACTCCAGATAGCTAGCTAGTCCCTTCTGCCATGTGAGAAGATACAGTAAAAAGATGACATCTAAGAAGCAGACTCTTACCAAACACTGAATCCACTGGTGCCATGATCTCGGACTTACCAGCTTCCAGAACTACAAGAAATCAATTTCTGTTGTTTCTAAGGCACCCAGTTTATGGTATTTTGTTATAGCAACCAGAATGGAAGAAGACATTGGGGCTAAACCCACTTTGCTGTAATTAGAGAGCAACAGTGTATAGGAACCCGGACCGGCCCCAGCTGGGGCCTTGCAGAGGAGAACATAAGAGGAGAGGTAACTTATCCCTAATCACACAGCTACTCCCTCAGCGGAAGTAACTGACCCACAGCCAAAGAGCTTGCGGCTGGGGCCCTGCAGAGTGCACCGAGGCTAGCTCCTCTGTGTGCACTGACGTCCACCAGAGCGAGGGCAGAGTCATCAAGAGACGATGACAGGCAGTCCTGCGCCAAAAGATTTCTCTAGAGCCTAAGCCTCCCCACCTCATTCCTGAGTGGGTAGGGTAGATGGCAGCCAGCGTCCCTTGGGACATGCCTGGCGCTTTCACTTGCAAAGGGCACTTCATGGATTTCTAGGTTCTGTGTTGGAAGCCGTGGTCATACTAGATCTTACTAGTCGGCTACTCGCGGGCTTATGATTTTCCATGTGACCTCCATTTAATCAGACTGTTCAGTGTTCTAGAACCCAGTATTTACCGATCATGCCTCATTTTGATTTATTTTCTCAACCATCATTTTATCAGACTGATCATTTAATCAGACTGTTTAGTGTTCTAGAACCCAGTATTTACCGATTATGCCTCATTTAGAATTTATTTTCTCAACCATCATCTACCAGACTGAATCCCAGTCTCTGGAGAGGCAGTCCCCTGGGTTGAGGCATAGCTGATGTCCCCAAGGGGTCTAATATTTTAATATTTCACCCTCTCAGAAGCTAAGAGTGCCTTTCTTAGCTTTTGCTGAAGCAGCTCGCCGGGGAAGGAGATGAGGAAAGAGCCTGGCGAACAGGAGGGGCTCGAGTACCACCAAACAGAAGGAGTTGCTGTCCTGAGTGAAGAAGGCAGGAGCCAGCAGTGAAGGATGTAGAATGGTTGAGGGCAGTACATCCCTGAAAGGCAGCACAAAGAAAGACTTAAAAAAAATTAAAAAACAAAGGATAAAGCAGGTAGAGTGGGAGAAAGGCCCAAGGCTTTGCCGTTGGGCAGACCTGAGTGTGAATTCTGCTCCACCCATTAGCCCTTGGCCTTTGGGAGCAACTTAGCTCCTCTGATTTCTTCCCTTGCTTCTACAAAGAGGCCAGTGATACTTCACACAGACGTGTCAGGAGAATGAGTGGGCGATCAGCGCCTGGCCGTAGTACGATCTCCACCGCCTTGGCTGCCCCCTTTCCTCGTTCAAGTAGATGGTACTATTTACCGTGCTTGATTCTATTAGGCTGGAAGTCAGATTGATTGCCCAGAAAATGCCTCAGTTCTCTGAAGCCTGTTGGGTAATTATCTCACGGGCTATGTCAGAGCAAACGAGTCTTGCCATTCCCAATTTCCAAAGATGTAAAACAAGGATGCATTAGAGGTCCCGCTTTATTCAAGAAGCCTTCTTAAACAACTAGACATCATAGAGAAACAAGGAGACTGGCTTGTGAGTTAGATTCCGAACCAGCTCCTTGGAGAAACTTTCCCAGCTGCTGAGCTGGTGAATCCTGTCAGCTGATCCGAAGACCGCTTAATAATAACCGCCAGTGGCTTCACAGCACTAACCACGTGCCAGGCGCTGTCCTAAATATCTTATGCATGTTACTCACTCTCTCATGGGCACCCTGCCTTTAAGTAGGTAATGCTGTTATCTCTGTTTTGCAGATGAAGGAGCTGAGACCCAAATGACTTGCCCAGGACCCACCCAGGATATGGACCCTAGCTACCAGGGCTCCAGAACCTATATGCCCAGCCTCTGTGCTACACTACCTCTCCGTGCATCAAGGGCACAGGTCAGGTGAGCCAGGCTGGGCTCATCACCAGGGTCTGCGCAAGGTTGTTGCCAATGCCAGGGAACAAGCCATCTGGACCCTCTTCCCTGCTCCCAAGACAATGGTGATCTGTGATGGATTGTCGTGTCCCCTGCTCCCTTCAGGGCTTGTGACCCACATGCCTTTTCTTCATAAGCTGTCCCCCTTTGCCAAAGCACTTTTGGGGCTCTGTTTTCAGAAGGAAACTGAGGCAGAGGGAAAATGGTGGTCAAGCCTTCAATTTGTCCTCAGCTGGCATTTCCTGCATTCTAACGCTTTGTCTTCTGCCGATCTTCTATTCAGTGTGCTTCCGAGTATATTTGGCGAGGCAGTTCAGTACAAGTCACGCATCCTTGGGTAGGCCACCGAAGCCCTGCTCTGTAAGTGGAGAATAACAGCAGCCACATCACAGGTAATTGGTGGGACTGAATGGAGTAAGGGACTATTCATCATGTTTCGGGAACAATGGCATCGTAACAAGTACTTAATAAATGTTAGTCCCCTCTGGGTGGCTATTTGTTCGTATCATGAATATTTTTAGGAATGCATAAACTGCATTCAGTGAATTCACAGGGTAAACGAAACCACTCAGAGGAAGCTGTCATCTGTGCAGATCAGCTCTGCTGGGAAGGACAGAGAAGAAATGAATGAAACACATCCAACCAAATTCTCTTCCAATAGTGGAGTGGAAATCTAGAGCTTAAGGTAGCTTTTTAATTTATTGTAGGTGTAATAAACTTAGCATAGTGGGTATATTACTTCATAAGCTGTATCCATATGCGTGTAAAATGGGTAACTATTCCTTTCTTATTCAACTTTTTTTTTTTTTCCTCAAGCTTCCATTCCAAGTGTGGTCAAATTTCAGGCAAGTTAAGGAAACCCAGCGAATTGAATTTTCTCTTAGGGTTTCCAGTCATTTCAGTCACTCATGCCCTGGCTACACTTTTGCGGGGTAGAATGATGGGTGTACCTCCTTGTCAATGGGGAAGATGTTCCCTGTCCCCTGCCACCTTCTTTCCATGCTGGCCTCGCTGGTGATGGCCAGCATCCTGTTTTACTCTGACCATGAGCATCTATCCCCACTGGTCTCTGCTGAGGCAGCTGGTCTTCCACTGGCCTTGGACTTGCATGACCCACAGGCATCTGCCAGTAGCCAAGACCTTCCCCAGGTGTGAACATGCACTGTGCACCCCACTGGTTTTAATCTAGAAGGGCAAGGGCGTCAACTCTAAGTCTAACTCTCTCTTCTTCTACAGGACCTCCCTGTCTTCCATGTAGGGATCAATCATGGCCGCTCTCTGTGGCTGGGGATGGCTGAGGGCAGGGGCCTATTGGCTAAATATTCTGTCAAACCTATTGAGTGCTAGGCCGTGGGCCATAGGAATCTCAAAATCCAGAACCAAATACTAATGTATTTTATTTCTTTTTGTATGTCACTTGATTCTTCTTTCTTTGGAGGCCAAGAGCCAAGATCTGCTTTTCTTGATGATCTGTTTTATTTGGGGAGATACACCAATAAGATGATATCAACAGAGGAATTTCAAGGACAAAATCCAAAACACAACAAACACAGAAACCCACCCAATAACTTCACATATGAGCCCTTTCTACTGAAGTAAGTTTAGACCATAAGGCTCAGCCATGGCTGCGAGGGACCCGGCACTGAAAAGCAAGCTGTCTGTTTCCAAACAGAGGAGTTAGGACAGGGGAAGGGGGGTGTGAGGCTCTGTGCCAAGCAGAGCCTGCCGTGGACAAGATGGCTCCCCAGCCTTGTGACACCTCACAGGCGGTGGAATGACGGCCAGGGTGGGCCACACGTTATTAGCACCATTCAGCAGTACGTGGAGTTTAGGAGTAGACAGACTTCGGGGCTGAGAGCTCATTTCTGAGAAAAAGCTGTGCTTGCAGGATTGTGACAGCCTCTTCCACTCCTTCCCAGCAGTGAAAACAATGATTCTTCACATTAGTCTGCCTCACTTCAGACCCTCATCCGTCTCCATCCCAATGGCCTGAGATGAACGCTGTCCAAAGACCATATTTAAAAGCCTCCCTCAGCACAGACATGCCACGCCAGGAAGGGCTCTCTCTCCCTGGTAGAGGTCAGGCGCCACCGTCTGCAGGATTGCGGCCGCCCCCACGGGCCTGAGCTGTGGCCTCTGCCTGTCCAGTGCCTGCTTAGCATGAGACCTCCCTGGACCCTTGAAGCCTTTTCCAGAGCCATCCCATGCATCTTCACAGCTGCTAGTGACCGCCTTTTATTCATTTCAGTGCCATGTTGAGTCTCTTCCAGCCTTAGCTTTTGACCTTTCTCAGTCTTTATTGTCCTGGCAAATGGTTTTGGTGGAGAGAAGAGCAGTTGACTGGGCTCACTATAGAACGGAATCTGGAAAGGCTATGTGAAGTTAGTTTTCTAATTGTGCTTTTTTTCTGCTCTATGAGCTGCCAAGCTGTGTGTGTGTTGGCGGTGTGGGGGAGAGGGGCAGAGTGGATCTCAGGCCCTCCCTCCCTCCCTCCTGTAGGTCTGGGGTGGGTCTGAGACCCTGCAATCCTAACAAGCTCCCCAAAATTATGGATGTGTTTCCCCTTGGATCACACCTGGAGTGGAGAGGGTCTAAACCAATGACAGCAAGCCCCTTGCCCCTTGCCCCTTGCCCCTTGCCCCTTGCCAGGGATTGGCTCAGAGTAATCACGTTACCCAGTCTTAGCCAGAGGAAGCTAAGAGAGGATATGCTGAAGGCAATGTGGGCTTCTAAGGAAGATTTTCCTTCCTGATGAAACATAAGAGAATTGTAAGGAATTGTTACTGCTTTATGCAATGTTACAGGAGGAGGTGAGATCCTTGAGCTGTGGCAGCTATCTTATGACCAAGAGGGACACATTTGAGAATAAAAGCTTATCCACTGAGGATGGGGAGGAGAGGACCATCTTTGAGCCATCAAAACCCTAAGACTCGTACTGCCGGATTTTCTTGTTAAATGAAACATGAACTCCTTGTGGTTTAATCTACTAGTTTTAGGTTGTCCAATATTTGTAACTGAATATGTCCAACGGATGGAAACAAATATAGAAACCAGCACAACAGGGACAAAGCCCAGAGAACTGGAGTCCAGTGCAACCACCAGAAGGAGACTCAGGCCCCCCAATCCTTCATAGCAAGGAGCAACTGTAAACGGCACTCTGAAGCTACTGCATGGCACCTTAGCATGGCCGGGCATCTCTGAGCGGGGCTGACTATACGGTAAGGGTGCCCACAGTTCTCATTCCCGAGTTTGTAACAGAGTTGCAAGAACACTTCAATCATCTTTGTAAGCCACAACTGGAAATTCTCTTGAAGCACAATGATACCTGAGTGGGGTGAATCCTCCTTGTAATAATTAGGATTCTGATGCCGACCCTGAGCTGCTAATCATTTGAGTCTCACTTCCCCTTTTATCTGAAATATCTAAAAGCACTGTTCTAGCTCCTCCATGCATGTCCTTCTCAGGGTGCTTGTTCCAGTCTGAGCGCCAGTACGTTTCGGGCGCACACTTTCCAAATCAGCCTGGGCTCCCTGGGCTCCGTGCATCACAGCAATCAGCTATCGGATTAATTTATCCTAGGTGTGACTTAGGCCACTTTAAAGAAAATCCCAGGCAAATAGACAAAAATACCTGTTTTTCTTGCTGAATTGTTTGTTTCAACTCCCTTATTGATATCAGACTTCATTATGCAATATCTTAGAAATAACACAAACATCTGCGGTTTTTTTCCTAAGCATATTTGAAAGACAAAGATGTCAATGTCCTGTGTGGCTTCAGGAACACGGTGGATCTCCTTGAGTCTGGGGGTGGTAAGGGAGAAAGAAAGAAGAAGGAAAAAATAAACTCCTTTATTCAGACGATAATGAAATTCAAAATATGTCCAACAACTGAAAGAGAAGGACCCAGGACATTTCATGATGCAGTTTTTAAGTTCTATCCTGGTTTTTCTTTTAAGAAATAAATCCTAAGGAAATCACCCTCTCCTTTGGGATATGAGTAAGGTATGCCTGTAGCACTGATGAGCTGCATAACTTTTAATCTAGAAGGTTACTGATTTGTCTGACAACTCCCCTCCCATCCAGGCCTGTCCCTCTATTTTCTGAGTCAGCACACTCTCTCTTAGAGGAGCCTGCATCTTGCAGAGCTGTCACTTCTATCAAACACAGTGCCCTCAGGGTTTATGCTCATCATTAAAGAAAAGAAAAAAAAAACTTGTTAGAGTATTAGCTGGGCCCAGTGCAGCGCCGTTAAATTAATTTTTAGAGATGTATCTAGGTCATACATCTGCATGTTGCATATAAACACTCTAGCTAGTTACCTAGTGTTGGCTTCTTTCTAAACTGTTAGGGCCACACTGGGTGGGGAATTTCCATTTATTCTGGCCCTGAATGGAAAATGATTGTTCCCCTTCAGTACAACCATGAAATAATGGCGATGTTCTTTCTGAAAGTTGGCTGCCACAAAAACATTTCCAAAGATCTTTTTAGGAGACTAAAAAACATTACCATTCCTGTCTCTGTTAACCAGCAGTTCTTTATATAGAATCTTTTGATGCCCAGATAATTTATTAATTCTCTACATCTCATTTTATCTCCCAAGTAGAAAGAATGTATTTCGTAAGGTCCCTTTAGAGTTCAGTGAAGGTTGGACACAGAGCCGGAACAACGGAGTCACAATGCAGTGTCCTTTGGGTAAAAATTAAGTTTCACCAAGGAATAAAATAAGAATTTAGTATTTTGATGGTGGGGAATGAAGAATATCCGAAGAAGGTACAGTTCAAAGGCTAATGGGCGAGAAGGCTAGTATAGCCATCTCTCTCAATATGCTGTCTTGCCCATCCAAAGTGTAACCAAAGCAATCCAACATTACCAAACGAAAACTTTGACCTTGTAAATGCCTAGGGTGATTTGTGTGCCATTTGAAGGGCGTGTGTATCTGTGAAGTTCAGGTCACCTGATGGCTTCTAACACAGGCTGATTTCATAAAAATCTAAGGCACAGTAACCCGGGTAAGCACAGCAGCATTGCCAAGAATTCAGAGAGAACCAGCCAGCACATCCCAAGATGGGCCTTCACCAGACAGATGAGAAAAGTGAGACAGAAAAATAGAAGGAAACGGACTAGTCCCATGGACGTGATTCAGTGTATCGCTTTCTGCTATTGTGGGACCTGGGTAAAGAAAAGACTTCCTAACTTAGATTGTACTTACGGAAGCAGCACTACAGGGTCAGGAAAAGATTTGAGGGCCCTTCATTGCAACCTGTAATGTGATTCAATCTGATGCAAATCCGGAGATCCATGATAACCTGTGCTTTATTCTTTGAGAACTTAGAACCCCAGACTGAGCTTGGTAAGCGAGGGTGTGAGGCAGAATCCAGCAGGGGAGGTTGGCTCTGTATAGGGCGAGGCGGGAGTAGGGGAGGGTGGTGTGCATAACACTCTCCCGACTAAGTAGCAACGTGGACGAGAGTCACTTCGAGGGCCGCGACTTTCGGATGACTTTCTGCCCTGGGCTTAGACAAGCATTCCAACTTCGGTCTGGAGATTTGTAAGTCCCAGCAAAGCGGAATACTGACAATATGATCACATCAAGATGTAACTTGTAATTGCAAAGTCACTTTCGATTAGATCACAAGCACTTCTGTGACCCAATGATATGACATGGTTAGGTCTGCAGCCAGCCCATGAACGCAAAGGACGATTGTGTGATTAACTGGGCTGACTCATGGGCACAGCAGGTCACGGGCATCAGAAAGTCTGAGACCACCCGGAGCAGGGGGGAGTAGAGCTCCTTTTCTTTACATGGGTGAATCATGATAACTCCAAAAGACTGGATTGCTCATTAGAATGGGAACTATGTCCCTTCGGTTAGAACGATTTCTGTCATTAGGTAGCACGGTAGGGGAACGATCGTGGGAGTTTCTGAAATCATTCTTCCTGCCATTGTCTGAAGGTTGTGCATTCGTCGCGGGCAGGTTCGGCGGGGGGGCAGCACGCTGTACTACGTTCTTCCCTATATCTGCCACTGGCGCTCAGTCAGTTTCATGTTCTAACCCTCTGTTTTCTCATCTGTAAAACAGAGATTCTAATATCCCTTTCTTATTGGTTGTAGGAGGATTAAAGGACATGCATACTGCCTGACACATGTTAGATGCTAGTAACTATCTAAACTTGCAGAAGATCGATTTCAAAACAAGATCATCCTTAGGCATTTAATTCCATGCCTATTAATTAATTATAAGGGCAAATGTAAATGAAATTAAATAACCATTCATACTTAAACATGAGAACCCAGTTCCCCTATCCCCAAACTGCCTTATGATATGTGAGTCAAAAAAAAAAAAGTATTGACAGAATCAAATAAAATCACAACTGAACTGATCACGCTATGGGTAGCAGCTATACCACTGAGAGACACATGGGCAAATTCACCGCCTACCAACATAGTCATGCCCTGAGTCTGGGAAAGCTAAGCAAACAAGGTCAGCCTGTGCATGGGCGCCCTAGACAGAGGCTTTGTGAATGGTCTTCCCTCCAAAGCTCTATCTAGGCAATTGTAGCAGCATTATGAAGAATAGTTGTAACGGAAAAGAACTGGGTCCTTAAGTAGAGTTCCCCACGCTTGTCATTTGGGTTAATTGGAGCCCTTATTAAAAACCCAGGTGCCCAACAAAGCCCCAGATCATTCTTATTATCAACAGGGTTGGAAAACATGGCACCCTGGTCTAGCTTTTCACAGGCCGGTTTGGCGTCTGGCATTGCCCATTAGCACAGCGTACTAGATCGTTATTTCCATTCAAAAGTTTGTTTTCAGACATTTGTCATGCCAGCAAACCTCCAGGGGATCTCCATGAATTAAAATGTAGGCATGCATGTCATCTGTGTGCAGTACTTAGCCCCTGCCCAACCAGTCCAGAAATTCACCCAGANAGGGATTGGCTCAGAGTAATCACGTTACCCAGTCTTAGCCAGAGGAAGCTAAGAGAGGATATGCTGAAGGCAATGTGGGCTTCTAAGGAAGATTTTCCTTCCTGATGAAACATAAGAGAATTGTAAGGAATTGTTACTGCTTTATGCAATGTTACAGGAGGAGGTGAGATCCTTGAGCTGTGGCAGCTATCTTATGACCAAGAGGGACACATTTGAGAATAAAAGCTTATCCACTGAGGATGGGGAGGAGAGGACCATCTTTGAGCCATCAAAACCCTAAGACTCGTACTGCCGGATTTTCTTGTTAAATGAAACATGAACTCCTTGTGGTTTAATCTACTAGTTTTAGGTTGTCCAATATTTGTAACTGAATATGTCCAACGGATGGAAACAAATATAGAAACCAGCACAACAGGGACAAAGCCCAGAGAACTGGAGTCCAGTGCAACCACCAGAAGGAGACTCAGGCCCCCCAATCCTTCATAGCAAGGAGCAACTGTAAACGGCACTCTGAAGCTACTGCATGGCACCTTAGCATGGCCGGGCATCTCTGAGCGGGGCTGACTATACGGTAAGGGTGCCCACAGTTCTCATTCCCGAGTTTGTAACAGAGTTGCAAGAACACTTCAATCATCTTTGTAAGCCACAACTGGAAATTCTCTTGAAGCACAATGATACCTGAGTGGGGTGAATCCTCCTTGTAATAATTAGGATTCTGATGCCGACCCTGAGCTGCTAATCATTTGAGTCTCACTTCCCCTTTTATCTGAAATATCTAAAAGCACTGTTCTAGCTCCTCCATGCATGTCCTTCTCAGGGTGCTTGTTCCAGTCTGAGCGCCAGTACGTTTCGGGCGCACACTTTCCAAATCAGCCTGGGCTCCCTGGGCTCCGTGCATCACAGCAATCAGCTATCGGATTAATTTATCCTAGGTGTGACTTAGGCCACTTTAAAGAAAATCCCAGGCAAATAGACAAAAATACCTGTTTTTCTTGCTGAATTGTTTGTTTCAACTCCCTTATTGATATCAGACTTCATTATGCAATATCTTAGAAATAACACAAACATCTGCGGTTTTTTTCCTAAGCATATTTGAAAGACAAAGATGTCAATGTCCTGTGTGGCTTCAGGAACACGGTGGATCTCCTTGAGTCTGGGGGTGGTAAGGGAGAAAGAAAGAAGAAGGAAAAAATAAACTCCTTTATTCAGACGATAATGAAATTCAAAATATGTCCAACAACTGAAAGAGAAGGACCCAGGACATTTCATGATGCAGTTTTTAAGTTCTATCCTGGTTTTTCTTTTAAGAAATAAATCCTAAGGAAATCACCCTCTCCTTTGGGATATGAGTAAGGTATGCCTGTAGCACTGATGAGCTGCATAACTTTTAATCTAGAAGGTTACTGATTTGTCTGACAACTCCCCTCCCATCCAGGCCTGTCCCTCTATTTTCTGAGTCAGCACACTCTCTCTTAGAGGAGCCTGCATCTTGCAGAGCTGTCACTTCTATCAAACACAGTGCCCTCAGGGTTTATGCTCATCATTAAAGAAAAGAAAAAAAAAACTTGTTAGAGTATTAGCTGGGCCCAGTGCAGCGCCGTTAAATTAATTTTTAGAGATGTATCTAGGTCATACATCTGCATGTTGCATATAAACACTCTAGCTAGTTACCTAGTGTTGGCTTCTTTCTAAACTGTTAGGGCCACACTGGGTGGGGAATTTCCATTTATTCTGGCCCTGAATGGAAAATGATTGTTCCCCTTCAGTACAACCATGAAATAATGGCGATGTTCTTTCTGAAAGTTGGCTGCCACAAAAACATTTCCAAAGATCTTTTTAGGAGACTAAAAAACATTACCATTCCTGTCTCTGTTAACCAGCAGTTCTTTATATAGAATCTTTTGATGCCCAGATAATTTATTAATTCTCTACATCTCATTTTATCTCCCAAGTAGAAAGAATGTATTTCGTAAGGTCCCTTTAGAGTTCAGTGAAGGTTGGACACAGAGCCGGAACAACGGAGTCACAATGCAGTGTCCTTTGGGTAAAAATTAAGTTTCACCAAGGAATAAAATAAGAATTTAGTATTTTGATGGTGGGGAATGAAGAATATCCGAAGAAGGTACAGTTCAAAGGCTAATGGGCGAGAAGGCTAGTATAGCCATCTCTCTCAATATGCTGTCTTGCCCATCCAAAGTGTAACCAAAGCAATCCAACATTACCAAACGAAAACTTTGACCTTGTAAATGCCTAGGGTGATTTGTGTGCCATTTGAAGGGCGTGTGTATCTGTGAAGTTCAGGTCACCTGATGGCTTCTAACACAGGCTGATTTCATAAAAATCTAAGGCACAGTAACCCGGGTAAGCACAGCAGCATTGCCAAGAATTCAGAGAGAACCAGCCAGCACATCCCAAGATGGGCCTTCACCAGACAGATGAGAAAAGTGAGACAGAAAAATAGAAGGAAACGGACTAGTCCCATGGACGTGATTCAGTGTATCGCTTTCTGCTATTGTGGGACCTGGGTAAAGAAAAGACTTCCTAACTTAGATTGTACTTACGGAAGCAGCACTACAGGGTCAGGAAAAGATTTGAGGGCCCTTCATTGCAACCTGTAATGTGATTCAATCTGATGCAAATCCGGAGATCCATGATAACCTGTGCTTTATTCTTTGAGAACTTAGAACCCCAGACTGAGCTTGGTAAGCGAGGGTGTGAGGCAGAATCCAGCAGGGGAGGTTGGCTCTGTATAGGGCGAGGCGGGAGTAGGGGAGGGTGGTGTGCATAACACTCTCCCGACTAAGTAGCAACGTGGACGAGAGTCACTTCGAGGGCCGCGACTTTCGGATGACTTTCTGCCCTGGGCTTAGACAAGCATTCCAACTTCGGTCTGGAGATTTGTAAGTCCCAGCAAAGCGGAATACTGACAATATGATCACATCAAGATGTAACTTGTAATTGCAAAGTCACTTTCGATTAGATCACAAGCACTTCTGTGACCCAATGATATGACATGGTTAGGTCTGCAGCCAGCCCATGAACGCAAAGGACGATTGTGTGATTAACTGGGCTGACTCATGGGCACAGCAGGTCACGGGCATCAGAAAGTCTGAGACCACCCGGAGCAGGGGGGAGTAGAGCTCCTTTTCTTTACATGGGTGAATCATGATAACTCCAAAAGACTGGATTGCTCATTAGAATGGGAACTATGTCCCTTCGGTTAGAACGATTTCTGTCATTAGGTAGCACGGTAGGGGAACGATCGTGGGAGTTTCTGAAATCATTCTTCCTGCCATTGTCTGAAGGTTGTGCATTCGTCGCGGGCAGGTTCGGCGGGGGGGCAGCACGCTGTACTACGTTCTTCCCTATATCTGCCACTGGCGCTCAGTCAGTTTCATGTTCTAACCCTCTGTTTTCTCATCTGTAAAACAGAGATTCTAATATCCCTTTCTTATTGGTTGTAGGAGGATTAAAGGACATGCATACTGCCTGACACATGTTAGATGCTAGTAACTATCTAAACTTGCAGAAGATCGATTTCAAAACAAGATCATCCTTAGGCATTTAATTCCATGCCTATTAATTAATTATAAGGGCAAATGTAAATGAAATTAAATAACCATTCATACTTAAACATGAGAACCCAGTTCCCCTATCCCCAAACTGCCTTATGATATGTGAGTCAAAAAAAAAAAAGTATTGACAGAATCAAATAAAATCACAACTGAACTGATCACGCTATGGGTAGCAGCTATACCACTGAGAGACACATGGGCAAATTCACCGCCTACCAACATAGTCATGCCCTGAGTCTGGGAAAGCTAAGCAAACAAGGTCAGCCTGTGCATGGGCGCCCTAGACAGAGGCTTTGTGAATGGTCTTCCCTCCAAAGCTCTATCTAGGCAATTGTAGCAGCATTATGAAGAATAGTTGTAACGGAAAAGAACTGGGTCCTTAAGTAGAGTTCCCCACGCTTGTCATTTGGGTTAATTGGAGCCCTTATTAAAAACCCAGGTGCCCAACAAAGCCCCAGATCATTCTTATTATCAACAGGGTTGGAAAACATGGCACCCTGGTCTAGCTTTTCACAGGCCGGTTTGGCGTCTGGCATTGCCCATTAGCACAGCGTACTAGATCGTTATTTCCATTCAAAAGTTTGTTTTCAGACATTTGTCATGCCAGCAAACCTCCAGGGGATCTCCATGAATTAAAATGTAGGCATGCATGTCATCTGTGTGCAGTACTTAGCCCCTGCCCAACCAGTCCAGAAATTCACCCAGAGGCCACTTTCGAGACACGCAAGGGCTGCCTGCTTCCTGGCAGAGAACACGTGAAAAATACAGCGGAATATATGAGGAGCGCAGAGCCATCGCTCAGTGCTGCATTCAAACCATGGCCACCTCATTCTGATTTGTTTATTACCAGAGTTCTCCAAGTGGGGACAGCAGCCCCAGCCTCAGCATCACCTGAAAACTTATTAGCACAAAAATTCTCAAGACCCATTCTAGACCTACTGAATCAGAAGTTCTAGGAGTGGGCCCCAGGAATCCAGTTTAATAAGCCCTCCAGGTGATTCTGATTTATTCTAAAGTTTGAGAACCACTAGTTTCAAAAATAAAAAATAAAAATAAAAGTTCATTTTCCCACCTATTTCAATACAGTGAACCAATAACTATTTAACTAGTTAGGCCTCTCAAGCATTTCTTGAGATTTTTTTTTTTCTATATTCAGTTAGAGGAAGGAGAAAAACCAAACACACCTCATTTTCATATGATCGACATTCCTGCAAGGTAGACTTGATGTAAAGACATCAGAATGAGATGATCAGAAACTGATCATTGGAAAAAAAGGCAGGATTCTGACTTCACTACTTTGAGCATTTACTTTCATAAGAGAGAGTCACCTGGTGAAGTCATCTTTTCCACAAACTGAGGTCTAATCATACTGTCATGCTTCTTTCAGGTGCAATGGCTGCATAGCTTTTAAGTGTTTCATGTGCACGATGCCATTTGACTTAGCAGTTGAGGTTATGAATGGCCACTCGGGACAGTTGTGCAAGGGGTGAGAGAATGTCTTAAACCTTATGCTCATTCATAGCATATCTTCCATTATTCTTTGGGTACAGATGTCTAACTATACCCTTATGTACCCATATTCTACATTTACAAGTATATACAATAAATAAGAGTGTAAGCTAGATGTACAAATACATTCTAGACAGGGAGGGAAATGAAAGTTGTGTATAAGTAGGCTTTCAGTGGGAGACATCCATTATACACGCACACGAATACATAAGGAAAATAGTGATATGTGATACAATAAACTCTATTTAATAACTCTCGCATTGGTTTATAAAACGTAAAAGAACATAGTTAAATGAACAGGAATTGAAAGTGCGTGATGCATGTGTCCCTCATAGCATTTAAATCTCTTCCACTTGATTAAAAATTCCTAGTTCCTCTTCACTGAATTGTTTAGAGTTTTTGAGCAGCCTCTGCCCTGATTAAAACAAATTAGCATCAAAGATCCCCTGTTGAATGAGAAATCATTAATTGAGAAACATGCAATGCTCCTTAATTACCTTTAGAACAGTGAGAGAACAAATAATCTCCGGTTCCAGAGGGGCCTGCCTGCTCTGCACTGTGGACTCATTTCGTGTAGCTGCTGGAATAAAACTCAAGTTGCAAACGCTATTGGGGAATATCAATGCAAGCTTCAGTAAACACACTGTAGATTGTTTATCTAAAAGAAAAATATATAGATAATGACTAACAGGAAGAGAGGAGCATGTTTTAGTTATTATTTTGTTGAGAGCCTTCAAAGTGTTTTACATGCGCCAATATTGATTGAGGAATCATGTGAGCTGTTCTTTCTGATACAAATTTTAATGCTTTGTGTAAAATATTTCATTTATGTAATTACCTGATAAAACTTCAGATACTCCTATATGGATGAGTAACTTTATCATTTAAGGCGGGAACAGAAAGCACCGAAGTATTGAACTTCAGAAAATGCAGCTACAAATGGAAATTCAAACCATGATATGGCACCTTGTTCATTCATTCCTTTGTGTACTGATACAACAGTTACACTAGCTTCTGTAGGCCAGTGAAATACGATGTAACCTCCACCTTTAAAATCCAGAAAACACAGCATCATAGGCAATGAAAACAGCATTAGGAAATCAAGTGGTATCACAATGTCAGAGTATTCCCCGAGGCTTACACACAACGCATGTGCAAAGCCTTCTGATATGACAGTGGTGCGTGTAGGACTGGATCTGAGGCAAGCAGCCTGGAAGGAAGGAATCAGAGTCCTCAATTTCCGACGTGGGGTAAATAAAGCATGGTGAAGCTTGGTCATTCAGCTAAGGATAGGATCTTGGTTTTATTCTAGTTTTTCCAGGCCTCCACTTTAACCCCTAGATCACGTGTCCTCGACAGACTTTGAAAACAAAGATTGACAAAATTGACCCCTCCACCTCCGTTTCCTTGGGTATTTTTGGCTCATGTATTATTTATCCAAACTGGTTCATATAACATAAAGCACAAAGCTCCCCAACGGGGCTGCCATTTGGGCTTGATGTGAATGCAGTTAAGACCCAATTTTGGAAATTTGCACTGCACTTTGAGTGACCTGAAGTGACTGGTTTTATGAGTGGAATTGAACTTTATGCCAACAGTCATAATGGGTCTCAAACTGTAGAAGTTATTAATCATTATTCTTTTTTCTATTCTCCACCAAGATCATAAACATAATGTTGCCATAGTCTGCAAATATTGTTAATAATCCCTTAGAGAGTCAATTATAAGGGCGATTATCAAGACTACATTAAGAATAGCTATACCAAAAAAAAAAATCAGACAGAAAGTATCTATACAAAGTAATTTGCACAAGAAGAAGAGGAGAAAGAACAGAAAGAAGAAGAAGCCGCAGCAGCAGGAGGGGGAGCAGGAGGAGAAGGAGAACGGGAGGAAGAAGAGGGAGGAGGCTATCATTAATTGTATTCCTGCGGTAGGGAAGGATAAAAACGTGGTTATAACATTTTGATAGAGGAGGAAAATTGTTACTGTTTTTTCCCAAGAGGTTTTGATGAAAGTATATTCTTTCTTTGGACATTCCACTTTCTGACAAAATAATTCACCATTCACTACTGTGCAAAAGGTAAGTGGTTTATATATATACTGCCAAAGTAAGAAGTAGGCATAAAGGGTCTACTGCACAACCATCGTCTGGATACGGTTTAGAAAAGGAAAATCTTGTCACTAAGACATTGCACATTATGTGTGAAAGCACAAAAACCACATCCTTATATGTCTTCACAAGCTTCTAGTTTGTAGAGCTCATCGTAGACGATGCCTTCTGAGAACTAAGGTGATGCTCCTGGGTGGTTTCCCCTGACAGAAAGGCCGTGTCCCTGAAGAGCCAACACTGAGGGCATTTTTGCATTCCAAGGTCAAACTGGAGCTGTCACTTCGGAAATCAGCAGGGAGTGGATGCTGCATACTCCGATTTTGTCCAACGGGTCCACCTGCACATGAATGTCTGGGAGACGGTATACTTCAAGCCCCCACAAGGCGACAAGCTTCAGGTGAACCCGTGGTTCTGAGGGGGTCAGGGAATAGTCTTGATAAGCAGAATGCCCTGTGTGCCATTATCTGTCTGTGTTGAGAGGTAATCCATTTTGGGTTGAAATCAAATTGTGTTAAGCTGAACTGGTATTTTTATTGGTGTCCTTCCAGCCGGCCTTCCTTTTAAGTGCCATCGTATTTCAAACAAGCTGATCTGAAGGGAAAGTCGACTGCTGGCTGTGTGCGTCGTCACAAGGGAACGGAGACGTGCGAGACCTATTTTAGGCTATTCCTTTGTTTTTTAAGCATGATAGAGGTCTGAGGGGTCTGTTTACCGCTGGGAAGAAATGAGCTGAGTAGTCAGTGAAGGGTCAGGAAGGATGCGTGATGATGGGAAAGAAAATCTAACACAATCTGTTAGTATTTGCTGCAAAATTACCATTTAAAATTGAGGAAGGTAATATTTGAAATACATGATAGACCTTATTAAAAAAAAATCCTGAAAAGCACAAATCTGCAATTTGATTATTTGGGAACTTTGGTATGTATGTGCACTTTAGTGTTACCAGAAAAGTCTCAAGGGAAAATCGTTGCTTCTGATGTACTAAATTTATCCTGAGCCTTTTCAAGTAAGAGGTGAGCACATTTAACTCTGATGCACTTCCCATTTCAGCAACAAAACCCATCCCAATACCGGAGGTAGGCGAGCATTTTTATCCCAGGTTACTTAGAAATGGTTAAGACAACTGGCCCAAGGCAGTAAAAAAAAAAAAAAAAAAGTTGTGGTTTGAGTTTACATTAAAACTCGAGGGCGTCCCCATACAGGATTCTCTAAGATAACTCAAAACTGGAAGGCACAAAATTTAAGATATCTTTTGGCAACCGGGGCTACAGACACACAAGGAACTGTTACAAGAGTTTGCTCACTAATGCTATTTTCCTAGGCGGACTTTCGGGAGCGCGATCTCCTATCTGACCATACACACAGCCGTTTAAAGAAGGTTACGTTTAAACAGCTTTCTTGCCCTAGTGAAAATTTCACTTCTGCCAAAAAGAAAATGTGTGAAACCATTTGATGGTTAGCAGGAGACTGTATCTGCAGTGCTCTTTGAGGGCTTTGGTTTCTTGCTCAGTTAGGACTGTTCCGCAACTGATCCTTGAATGGGGCAGAAGTACTTCCTGGAGTAAGGGTGGGAGCCCTGGGAAGCAGACAAGTCAGACGTAGGGGGAAGGAGGGTGGGGAGTGGTGCAGCTTACAAAAGCTCATCCAAAATGATAACGTGGTCTTCTATTTGGAAAGAAAAATAATAATACTCGCTCTTTCCCTTGGAGGGCTGGAGAAAGGAAAGCTCAACAAAATCTTGGCTGCTCTGGCTATGACACTAAAGGAGCAGAGAAACCCGTCCAATTTTGGAGAGGGAGAAAGGGCTGTGGGTTAGCACTGAAGGCGTGGGGGCCCCTCACTTGAGCCACTCCCAGGTGACTTCTGCAAGGAACCTTCTTTGGGGCAGAGAAGGATCAGTTTTGAGCTGAAATCTTCAAATCTCCTGAGAGCCACTGACTCACCATCAAAAAGCTGAAGGAGAGCATGTGCGAGGCTCAGATATTCAGAGAAGCTGCTGCTTTTTGTGGCAAGAGGAAGGGGCTCCGGGATCCACGTGGTGCTCTACCCACGCTGAGGACATCTTCAGCAGGGTCCATACCGAAGCTCCTCCCTCTCTTCTAAAGCTTCTGGAAGATGCCAGCCAGGCTGGGCATGTTTCTCAGGGTGGAGTGGGCCTCCTGATCTCAGCCTTTTCCCTGGCCTGAGCCCGGGGAGGTGTGGTGGAGGGCTTCCTGGAAGGAGGCCACCGCTCCGTCCTCTAGGACACAGGCAGGGGCCTACCTCAGGGTGAGGCCCAAGACCGTGAGCCCAAGAGCGGCCACGAGTGCTTGGTCCTCTTGCGGGGGCTATAGGCTGGAGAGATCTCTGGATCCTCATGGGTGGCTTCTTCTCAGTAATTCCGTTCTGAGGCCCGGCAGAGCAGTGGCATCAACATAAAGCAAGGACCCAGATGGCCACAGGGGGACGAAACCCAAAGCCTGCCAAAGAACAAGCAGACTTCTCAGAAAACTGCTCAGCTCTGCTGTGGCTGTACCAGTTTCAGGACGAGGACTGTTACTCTAAGAACAATGTTTGTAAACACAGCACACATGGCTGGGGCCGAGCCCTCAGTGAGAGCTGGAATCCTGGCCACTCAGGCTCTTGCGGGTTTTGCTTCCATTCTCAGGAGCATTCCAAGTGTTCAGAATGCCATTCAGAGAGAATGTCTAGAAAAGGCCAGTGAAAATCAGGTGAAGAGGGGAAGAGAGAAAAATGTATTGCATGTGCAATTCAACAACACAAATGTTCTAAGTCTTCGATGGCAGAGGGGCTTTTTAGGTGTTGAGTGCTTTTCCTGTGTGATTTTGGAAGGGTAAAAACAAAACAAAACAAAACTGTATTTAGCAGTGGTGGCTGGAAGATCCAGTATTTTTATTTCGGTAATTAAACTCCTGATTCAGAGCACAATGTAGCAGAAAATGTGGACTTTTTAAAACAGGTTGGAACTTCTGCACAATCTGTCCTAACATTGGCCTGCATGCCTGTGTACATATATACTGGTATGGTTATAAGTCTTCATTTTAGGAATTTCATAAAACTCTACTGTTAAAGGTATACTATGGTGAAAACACTGCTGTAACACCAATCTGATGGCTTGTATTCCCTGGAAAATCATTTAAAGCATTTTGAATTAGAGCGATAACTTCGTTATTTAAAGAAATTCTTCTAACTGTAGGTAAAGGCAGCTCTTTGGCCCAGCACAGGGTGTCCCTCATTTGCCTAATGGTCAGGATCACTGAGGTGCTTACTAAGCATCTTCTTCTCCAGGGTCTAACCTAGTCCTTCTGGATCATTATCTCTAGAGGCAGAAGTAGGAATCTGTACAAACCCAGGGAGTTCTTAGGATCAAGTAAGTTCCAAACTCACTCTAGAAAAATGGCAAATGGGCTTTGGAAGTTGACTTATTATTCTTGAATGAATTCTCCCATATACACTTATTTGATCAATTTTAATTTTTTAAAACCTTTTATATAAAATACTTTTCAAGTCATAGTTTTATGTTTAATGACAAAAAGATGTACCATGTATGCTGACCAAATGTAAGGACTGGTTTCTTCTGGCCCAGTTTGAATGTGAAAGTGACAATTAATGTTCCTGTCTAAATGTCGTCAAGCAGTCTTTTAAAAAAATACTCTACTGGGGCGCCTGGGTGGCACAGCCATTAAGCATCTGCCTTTGGCTCAGGGCGTGATCCCAGCGTTCTGGGATCGAGCCCCACATGAGGCTCCTCCGCTAGGAACCTGCTTCTTCCTCTCCCACTCCCCCTGCTTGTGTTCCCTCTCTCGCTGGCTGTCTCTCTCCATCAAATAGATAAATAAAATCTTTAAAAAAAATACTCTACTAAAGCTGTATATATTTTGAAAGAGTCAAAGCTTCTAATGACTCAACCATCAAAGTAGTTCTTTTTAGAACTCTCTGTATCCTAGAAATATAGGAACTGAAGATTGTTACGAAACTTTTACCTGCAAAAACCTACTTGACCTTCAGCTATGGTGAAAAGATGGATGGAAAATTAATAGATGGATTCATAAAATAGTTGGTAGAAAAAGAGTGGCCTGGTAGCCCCAGGAAGGTCAAGACCAAAGACACTGCATGGGGACCTGCTGTGGGAACTTTATGTTTATTACCTTCTGGGCTCACAGTAGTTCTGCAAGGTGGATGCCACCACCTCCCATCACAGATGCAAAGTCTGGACACTTCTAGGGGTCAAAACTTGCCCAGCACCATGCAGCTCGAAGCTGGTTCCGGCATCTGTTCTCAGGCCTGTCCGCTGGTCTACACTCTACATGACTCTGCAGCAGGACGAGAGCCATATAGTCACTTCTGTCTGACAGAACTCCCCAATAATGAGATTTTGGGAAGTACATCAAGTATTGATTCCACATCGAAATGTGTCCTATTTGAAGTTTTCCTGCTGAGCATAACACAATAGTATGTGGCATACTCTTTCCTTCTATGTGTATCTCTAAAACAAATTTCCACTTATAAGCAGTTATGGAAGTCCCATCCTCTTAAAATTTATTGATCTGTAAGTTTGTGCATATCTTTCAACAAGAATTCTCTAGTTGTCCAGCTATAGTCCGCAGGTGAATTTTTAAATTTATTTATTTATTTTAGAGAGAGAGCACGAACGGGAGGGGCAGAGGGAGAGGGAGAGAGAACCTCAAGCAGTCTCTGTACTGAGCACAGAGCCTGACACGCGGCTCGATCTCACCACCCTGAGATCATGACCTGAGCTGAAACCAAGAGTGGGACACAACCAATTGAGACACCCAGGTGCCCCCCCACAAGGTAAATTTTTAAAACTCCATTCTATTTAACAAAAACTTTTCATACTTGGAAGAATAAGAAATTCTAAATTCTAAAGGACTTTTCAAAGTTATCCTAAACTGAGGTACAGAATTCCATTAAGATAAAGTTTTCAGGAGAATCAGTCATTTAACTGTATACTTCTGGAAGAGTATTTCCATGTATTTGTGGATTGATTTTAAAGTGTTAAAAAAAAAAAAGGAAGCATCTAAATTTCAAGTGTTTGGGATATGGGGACAAAAAGAACGTAACACAGATTCAAAATGATAATCCCTAAGGTCTTTTCAATCCACTTCACCTGAGGGTGAAGAATTTTACTGCCAGTAAAAAGCTTTGATAAGTTGAGAAGATGTGGCATAATTAGTCATGGAGTTAGCAATATTTGGCCTGGAAAGATACAGTATGACTTTAACTTCACGTTGCATGATGTCCTGTAATTCTCTAAAATTCAAATTTTCAAGTGTTAGGAACCCAGTGAGATTCAGGGAGGATGAAGCTTGGCAATTTTTTCATAGTAATAACTGTTTGCTTGGCCTCTCCAAAAGGACGGCTGAAATAGATTTTACCTACAACTCTGAATGCTTTTGTGTTTTTGTTGTATCTCTCATGACGATCATTAGAGAATTAAAACAAATCGGGCATTTTATTTTTAAATGATTATATTTTTGTAGTCAGCAGTTTTGTCAATTTATTTTTCCAGGAGAAAAATCAAGGGTTCAAAAAGAAGCTAATAAAATTACTTGATTGTTTTTAGGAGACATTTACAAACTTTGCTCACTTTTTTTTTTTTTTTTTTAGAGGTGAAATATCACAGGGAGGCAAAAACAACCGGCTCCACTCCCGCCCCCTCTCCCAAAAAACCCACAGGCTATAGATGAAATTATTCTAAGAATTAATCTTATTTTTAATGCATAGAAAATAGCAAAATTATCATGCCAACGTAAGGAATATATACTATAATTAACAAGTGCCTAATTATCAAAACAATGATAGTCATGGCTAGATGTAACCTAGCAACCTTATATACGATGCAACTACCTATTGTATGATCATTCCTGTTATAGATTACATTCAATTCTCATCAAATGAAGCTGACTATGTATAAATGGCATCATGAAATAAACACTGAATATCACAATAGGGTCATAATCCGCTACTGCACGATCACAGCATGCAAGGAACTATGCATTAGCTGTAAACAGTAAAGTGTCATTACCTTCCAGAAATCCCAAGAACATGAAAAGTACATAGAGAGTACTAAACATCAACTACATTTAAATGGCTTTCCTAGTGAACGAAGCTGTATTGTTTGAGGCAGCTTGGATATCTCTGTCACTGCTTTCTACATGTATCCTATAGTCACCCTGAAGTGAAGAAACAGTTTCAAACAAGATCTGTTAATGCTACTGAGTTCTAGTGAACTGTTGTCAAAATGAGGACACAAAGGAGTCTATGTCCCGATGGGAAAGCTCTTTTAAATCATTTTTCCTTTCTGCCATAATTCAGATTTGTGAATCGTTAAGCATATGCTTAATGTGGGCAACAATGAACTTATTTTTTAAACTGGAAACTTACTCTCGTGACATCAACGTGTTCATGTTAGAAATAAGAATACTGTAGACGCTTGCCAGCAAATGCTCTTCTCTACTTGTATTCTAAGTGATAGTTGGCAAGAGGGAACCTGGATCATATTAAAACTTGGGAGGTGTCACCTCTAAAATACTTTTCATAATATTTGTAAAAGGTAGATAAAAATCTAGCAGCTAGGAGAGGAAGGCCAACAGAAGATGATCCCCTACAAAAATGCAGACGGACCACTTAGGTCTGATCCAATGATTCCTAAGCAATTAAAAAAATTACCACAGTAGAGCTGAAGCTTGCTCTCTATAAAATAACTATTTCAGCTCTCTTCGGGTTTGGTATTGGAGGGTTTTGGAAGGAGGGGAAAAATTGATTGCTGGACAGGTTTTTCCATGCTCTATCAGCTCTGATAATGAGTTAGGCAGTTGGCGTGGATGACAGGAATGTCCTTTTCACTCAGAATTCTAATAAATCTTCTGTGAAGTTGTACATACCATCCATCCAAATGGACTCGTTCTGGTCTGCAATCCAGTTAGGTGGAAAACAGTCGCATTCTCAAACTGAGTGTGGACACGATGTGGTCATGTGAAATATTTAAATACACTACCTACATCCTACTAAACCAAAATCTGGCTTTTACATTTACAGTGAGATAAAACAACGTTTAAAGCCATTGCAATTTCTTCATTTCCTGTTCATATACAAGTGATTTAAGTTTGCTTATGAGGCAAAAACTGTACAATTCTCATCATCCAGGCATTATAAAATGTCTTTCTTTAAAGTCTTGGGATATAAACAGTTTGGTTTATATGAATTACATATTTTCATCTGCATTAAGAAACAATATACATCTTTTTCCAGCGTAATTTAATGTTATCTAGGATAAGCCTAAGAGAGTCGTAAAAACTGACTTTATCGCCCGTGACCATCAATACTGTTACTTTCATAAAAGTCATGAACATTCTCTGGCCACTTGGGTCATTGCCTGTTTGGAGGGAACTGTACTTGAGCCCTGGGACCATACAGAGATTCGCCTCCATAAAAACTGAGGCCATGGACCAGCCTTAATGGAAGTCATTTACAAAATCAAAACATTTCAGAACATCTGGGAGCAGTTTCCGTTTCTCAGACACAAGTTCCTTGACGTGTTGAGAGGTGGTGTTTTCGATTTCGGACTCCTGAAGTCTTGTCTTTACTATCTGAAGGCTTCTGTTGTGAAATATCTATTAGGGCACTGGCAATTGCAAGGCCTGCAAGAAGAGGAGAAAATCATTCAAATATTTGGTTAGACATTTCCGGGAGAGTGACAGTGGTGACTTAGCACCCTGTTTTTATTGTTCTCTATTTAGTCATCAAACATTTAGCTGTTTATTGGAAGTTATCATGTAGCTTGCCCTTTACTTAAATGTTTCTCAACTGAGACATATGAACGTCACACATGAAGAAGAACAAAGATCTAACAGTTAATTGACTTGGACTTTGGATGATCAAATTCAGTGTGTTGACAAAAACATCACAACCAGCTGTGGATACGACTCTACACCTTAGTTCCCATGTCTGGACACAAGTTTGTTCTAGCTGTACACAGAATTTTCAGTGTTACTATTATTTTTGTGTGTGTAGAATAAAAAGCCATTGTATTAAGATTTTTCTAAAAATTTTGAGCAGTTTTAGGTCTAAAGAAAAATTAAGCCAGTACTGATACATGATTATCAACCAAAGTCCATAGTTTACATTCACTTAACAATATGTCTTCAAGTTCCATCATATCTTCTTTGGTTCAATGGCTCATTTCTTCTTGGAATAATATTCCATTGTATGGACGTACCACAGTTCATTTATCCATTCCCCTATTGAAGGAAATCTTGACTGCTTCCAATTTTTGGCAATTATAAATAAGGCAGTCATAAATACCTATGTGCAATTTTTTATGTAGATGTAAATTTCCAATTCACAAATACCTAGGAGCATGATCATTGGATCACATGGTAAGCCTGGCTTTTAGCTTTGAAAGAAACCACCTATCTTCCATAGGATCTGTGCTATTTTGCATTCCCACTAGCAATGAATGAAAGTTTCTCATTCATTGTACCGCATCTCTGCCAGCATTTGGTGTTGGTGTGTGGGATTTTAGCCATTCTAATATATATGTAACTATAGCTCATGGTAGTTTTCATTTGCAAATTCCATAATGACATATGATGTTAAGCATCTTTTTCATATGCTTATTTGTCGGATGTGTATTTTTTATTGGTAAGATATCTGTTCAGATCTTTGCCCATTTTTAATTGAACTGTTTGTTTTCTTATTGTTGAGTTTTAAGAGACTTCATTTACATTTGAGATACCAGTTCTTGATTGGATATGTGTTTTGCAAATATTTTCTCCAAATATGTGGCCTGTCTTTTCATTCTCTTTTTTTTCAAGTGTTTTGAAGAAGTAAGAAAACGCCCAGGCACAGAGTTGCGTTATGCACAAGCAGACATGGAAGAAGACAGCTTGATATTTCTTAAACATAAGAAAAATCCCTTAAGTATTATCAGCAGACTATCAGCACAAAAGTGGATCTTTATCTTATCATAGGAAATTTAAAGAATACTGTTATATAATTTTGTCTATTGATTGACAAGAACATTTGGGAAGATGTTCATAGACAGTAAAAACTTTCCTTAATTTGTACAAGCAATGGCCCAGCCAGATACTCTGGTTTATCATACATAGTAATACATGAATCATTTTAGTTTCTGTCGAGTCTCATATAATTCTTGAGTAAAACAAAATGTGCCAAGTCACCATATTAAACCCAGAGATGCCTGCTTGCTTTAAGGAAGTGATTAGAGGACTTTTGGTTCATTTTCCCATCTTCCAGGTCTTAGAGACTTGACCCTGCGTTGAGTGGAACCAAGCCCTGAGTGCTACAGACATCTCCTCAGTGTGCTGCTCTTAGAAGAAGGCCTCACTTTTGGATCTTAAGCTATGCAAGATGTCACTGAATTATTTTACTCCTGTGGGTCAATCTATTCTAGGTAAGCCTCAAATATGACCTGGCAAGAACAGAACTCCAGAGGTTTATGAACAGAAAGAAATGTCAATGGAGGGAAACACATAGTAAAAGGAGGGTCAACCAGCCTAGTATTGTAGAAGTCAAGGGACGCCAGGGTTCAAGGAGTCTACAGAGAGTACCAAATGGGCCTCCAGTGAGGCTGGATGCAGAGACCATTAGATTTCCTCAAAGAAGGTTTGCGTGATCTTTGAGTCATTTCTATATCTAACTGAGGAAGGAAGTCTGAATGTTAAGCAGGGAATGGGGTGAGAGCAGTTGTGACAACACATATAAATCCCATGTTCAAGCCATTTGGCACTGGAAAGAGGTAAGTGAGCTGGTACACAGGGGAAGCAACAGGTCAGATGAGATATATGTGAATACGTAGGATCATGTGAGTACATATATTTTTTTAAAGGAAAAAGGAGTTTCATGTACATGTGAAAACAGAAGAGAAGGTATTTGTGGAGAAGGAGAAATTAACAATGCTAGGGAGGGAAAGGATTACAAAGTTACAGTAATCACTGGCTAGGCTGATTATCTTAGATATTTACCTTTTAAGGGTTGCTGTGAAATAACCTGCTCTTTCAGGATATTAAATAATTATTCTAAATTGCTTAGAGATAGATAACACAAGTTCAAATGTTCAAAGTTTAAATCAATACTGCTTTCTTTACCTCTGAAGAACGCATAGGAACTTGAAGTGTCCCACATAGATGTTTCAACCACTTACTCTGCTGTAGGAAATAATTATTTTGTTATTTCTTCAAGGGAGGGAGCTGAAGCACATGTTTTGTTTTTTGTTTTTTTAAAAAGACTCACAGACCACAGTTGTGCTAACAAAAAATTCAGTACAGGCAGACCTTAAGTTTCCCCAGATCTCTTGGCATCCTTCTGTCATAATTCACTACCTTCTGTTACTTCATTCCTGGCACCATCTTGATCCAGAGACAGCCAAATATGACAAAGAATATATGTCTCCTTTAATGTAGACAGAGACCACTTACACTAATTGCAATGATCACAGCTTCTAAATATGAAATCATGTTATTCATTAAACTACTGCAAGACCCAGTCCAAAGGAGCTCTGAAAAGCAATACTTTTCCATTTACATGTGGCTGCAAATGTTGTTTTCCTTGCAGAAGTTACAACGTCAGGAAAGAAGCAAACAGTCTGAGTTGCCCAAACAAGAAATTCCACGCTAATCCGAAACTGACACGGTACCTTTGTATTTCAGGGTATTGAAGTCCGAAGCCTAATTAAAGTAGTGCCTCTCACAAATATCCTTGGCTTGCTAATGCTTTGTAAGCTTGGAAACACATTCCATTGAAAATAATAAATGATAAACCATAATTCAGCCCTTAATTTACAAATACAATCTCAAGTCATGCTTATTTTTAATTTGACCAATTTTTGTTCTTTCCTGTGGAAATGTAACTGTCAACTACATTGGTAGATTCTGCACAAATGGCCACATGTATGGATATGGAGGAACCTTGGATTCCTGCAGGCAGTGAGGTTCAGTGTCCCCCACGTGTACTCACAAAGGACGCTCTGAGGGCCACGTGCCCACTCTCATCCTCGGGAGGGGCCAAACAATATTTCATTTAGATTTAAGCCTGGGTCCCTTACAGGACTACACAGCTTGCGGCACACCACCAGTTTACTCTTTATTATAATCTTGTAATTTAATTGTGAACAGCATAATGACCCTAACAAACGCAGGCGTGTATGTGTCAAGTTGTTGGATATAAGTGTTTATTACTATTTTTGCATTTCTTCATATTGTTCTATATGGAGAACTCTAACACAACAACCCAGAAACTGCTAGGTCCTCGTTCAACCTACAAGAAGCCCTGGACAGAAGAGTAAACAAGAGGAACCAGGTCCCGGTCTCCCCGAAGAATCTAGTGTGTGGAAGACTCTTTAAAAAAGAGAGAGAAAGAGAGATTGAAAAATTAAAATAGTTTCTATCCCTGCCCTTCAGTATCCTTTATTGTAGGGAATCTTAATTGATGAAAAGAAAAGTTGTCTGTAGCTCTTTAAAAAAAAACAAAACAGTATTACTCTCCTCTCCCCGCATGCAACATGTATCTGCTGGTGGGAGACTGACTCTATGAATAGGCAATAGCCAGACGATAACATAACTGGCTCACAAATGCAGCAACCCACTCAGGAAACTAGCCCCTATCTACACTAACCAGATGAGGAAGCCAGTCCACCATGTCAGGTTTGTGGGAAGCCAGACTGCTATCTCTAGTAACAATCCAGGAAGTCAAACAATTACGCCCGTAACAATGGGTCCCACCTACCCAACTTGATTAATAACTGACAACTTCCCTATTTTTTTTGTCCCAGCTTCCAACTTAGGACCAGTCAGAGAAAGGCAAATATGAGCCCCTAACTGATTATATAGGATGCCCCGTTTCTAGTGAACTTGACTCTGGCTTTCCTCTGCCAAAAGCTTCCAAGCAGGGCATACTCGAAGCCTTCTCTTTTTTCCACTATATCCCACCCATTTGTCTATCTTTAAGTGTCTGCCAAAACGCAAACACACGATGGCAGATGACTCCCTTGCAGGAGCAAGTTCTGAATAAACAGCCCTGCTTGTTATTTTGTTGGTCTTGGTTTATTTTCACACTGGTGATGAAGAGATAATGGTAGCTTGAGATCTTTCCTGGTTTTTTTTTTTTAATGCATCAATAAAATAAAAACAACTTAAAAATAATTTATCCATATTGCCCTTTGAGGCAAACACTTTCTCCTTGTTTAGATTTCCCCGGGAAATTAGTTCCCTGGGGAGAGGTTTCCTGGTGCTGACCCCACACCCCCAGTACCATAGAGGAAGCGCTTCCTGCCAACAGGACGCCATGCAGGGCTACATGCTGCCTGTGGTTTGAGTTCCATTAAAATCAGGTCACTCCAGAAGATCATTTTTCAAAATGTCACACAAATCATCTGATGAAATCCACTTATTGTGTTCTCTAGGCCTCGCATAGTTCCTTGTTATCAAAGCAATACAATTAACCGGGGGAACAATTCATTATTTTAGACTGGTGGTCTAAAGGAATTTCATTTACCATGTCAAGATGATGCCCAGACACTGCACGCTAGCAGAATTTACATCCAAATATGCCGGCAGATTCAATAAAAATGCTGGGGTTTAAATATTTATTATAAGCTTTACCTTTTTGCACTTGTAGTTTTTAAATACCAGACACTATGACATTTACATTATTTAAATATGAATTATAAACCTCATAAGAAAGAAAGTGCCATCTTCTGTTTCCTCTTCCATTTGCCGTGGTCTCATGGTGTTGCGAACCAGCCCTTGCTAACGTGGAACGTCACCAGTGGCTGTTCCAGATCATGCAGGGCAGGGCAAGCTGGGAAGGAAGCAGACTCCTTTGGGACCATGCAGGTTTCCTTCAGAACAGGGGCACAATTTAGCAGTTACTGGTTTGGACGCCAAGAGTTACCACAGATATTTAGGAAATAAGCAGAAGTTATATCCAAATCAGACCTTCACCTAGACTCTTAGAAAAAAAAAAACAAAACCACCATTTCTTCCTAAAATTAAGAACTTTTTCAACAGACACATGCCGACATGCCCTAAAAAGAAAGCAATAGAAATGACTAACAGCTACATATTTACATGGTAAATATATCTTTTGAAACCATTAAATTTGCAATGAAAACCACCAAGGAGAAACATCAGGGATTGAGTTATCTTTAGTAAAACTCTAGTTTTTCCTATTGGAAGCAAAATGGTATTAGTAGACTCCAGCCGTAACAATGTAATCATAAAATTACTGATGTGTGTTTTTTTACAATTATGCAGAACAATTAATAAGTACAGTAATAAAATACTGCACATCAAGTGAAATTGCCTTGGAAAGAACATCCTCACTTTATATACAAACATTTTACATTTGAACAAAGCCTCAGAAAAGTCATTCATTTTGAAAGGCTCTCCTCCCAAGTCTGTGTAAAAGCAGGCACCACTATATATTTTAATTTTCCAGGAAAACAGCTTCATTAGGCGTGAAAGGTTAATTGCAGGTTTAAGTGGAGCCCAGGGAACGGTGCAGGGTCTGCAGTGAATTACACAGTCTGCTTTAGGATGACTTGAATGAGTGCTGCAAACCGTTTGCCCTGCTGAAATGTTTTACAACCTCATTTACTCTCTGTCTTCTTTTACGGCTTGTATTTGTAGTTCTTCTAAACCTTTAATGGCTACAGTTTTATTTCACTGTAATCAGATTTAAATGGAAATACCATGCTGGGATGTTTAAATGTTTTCCCTCTGATTGTATACAGCTACATACTACCGATCAGAGTCCTGGCTATCCTTCACATGATGAAGAAAGTGACTTTGGGAGACTTTGATGTTACCTAGACTCTAGCTATTGTGCAGACTTCATTTAACATTCAGTGTGGCCACTCTTGCCAATATGCAACTAGGCCTGGATGCATAATTAGAAAATATGCATTTCTATTTTAATTTATCTGTTGGAAGGCCAGTGCAACTGAAGTCATTATTAGGCAAAACTCCAAAGGTTACATTGTTGAACCAACATTGAAATACTTCAAGTACTGAAAACACTGGAATGACAAATGGACTGGTCATATTCGTCTGAGAGTTTAAAGAAATGTTTCCCTTCACCTACTAAAAACCAATGACAACTACAGATGTCAGTGTTTAAATACAAGTTGTAACTGTGTTCTGCTTATACAATTTTGTTTGGCCTTTAACATATCAGAATATTTTAAAATTTCATTTAAAGACACACCATACAAGCTTTATGAAATGTCATCTTAGATGTCGCCTTCTGTAACATTGCCAAGCACTGCCTAAATTGTATATGAACTGTTCTCTGATTGGTTAGAATGTGCTAAGTAAATAATGGTCACTACTGTCTCAAGTTATTCTTTAATGCAAATCCCCATGTTTATGTAACAAGTAAAAGCTTCTTTTGGATCTTAACAGTTCTAATTTTAAGTACATAGCAAAAAATTTTACTAATGTATTTAAAATATTTTGTGATATATATATATTTTTAGAGCCACCAACATTGCAAGAATCAGCCTTACAGCGAAACTTTCACATTGTTAAGTAAATTTCCAATTGACAATTCCCTCAATCCTCAGGCCACCTGGGGAAATATTCCCGAGTATTTTCTTCCTTCAATTAAAGAAATCTGATATATGATAATTCTTTATTTTAAGCCCCAATCATCTTTAAATTAATTAAAGTGCTTGCTGATCATGCATTGGAAAAATCAAACTATGGCAATATTGTAATAAAGGTAGTATTTTATTTTGCATTAGGTAGAGACATTGTATTTTAGCATTTCTAGTAGTAAAATGTCATTGGTTGCTTTAAATTAAATGAGATTATATGTGAAAGTATTTATAAACCATAAAGTATTATACAAAGCTAATTAATAATTTTAATAATAAAACAATCAGTTACTACCACTACTAGTAAGAAATCACAATCAAATTACAAATGTCCAGAAAACTCCAAAGTCCTAAGTATCAAGAAAGTGTTTGATGAGCAAATCACTTCACTCAACTATTATGTGTTGAGTGCCTACTGTAATGCCAGGCATTGCACTGAGTCCCTAAGAATTTAGCAGTGGATAAGATGGACAAGACATAAAAGATTCTATATTCTATGGAGCTTCCATTATAGTGGGTCAAGCTCTTGAATGTTATTGTGAAGATTAAATGTGAAGGGCCAGGAAAGTGTCTGGCCCCTAAGAGTTCAAAAATGTCAATCATCATCATCACCACCATCATCTTCATCATCATCACCATCATCACCATCATCATCACCATCATCTTCATCATCACCACCATCATCACCATCATCATCATCACTGAGTGAGAAGTTTGAAGTCAAGCAGGGAGCAGTTGATAAACACAGAGCACTGAAGACTTTGCTTCTATCCTTTCTTAGCATTCATTCATTCATCCAACAGCTAGTGTGCCTACTCTGTGGGATGCCAAACAAGGAACAAAACTGGATAGAAAGGTGGACTCAAAGACTCGCGGACAGGATCAATTTAGAACAACATCGTTAGTGGGGTGGTACTCTGTTCAGTCCTCCAACCAGAATTATTTTGATGCCTTGGATAACCAAACTGAGAACTTGATCGTAGAGATACAGATGACTTATGTGTGCTGCCACTCATAGAATATGAAAATAATTGAAAGTGGTAATGGCAAAATAGAGGAAAGGCAACATTCAACAGAGAAAGAATTGTTTATATTAATAGTGCTTGTATTATTGGAAATACTACTAATAATTAACTTTAATCCACTTTTTAGAGTTAAAAATGCTTTTCCATTAATTATCTCAGTTGTTTCTCAAGACTATTCTGCTGAAATGGGTCAGGAAGCTCTTTCTACCTCTGTGTCCCTAATGGCCCAAATGAGGCACAGAGTGATGAAATGCCTAGTTTAGGCTCACACAGCTGGTGCTGGGGTTGCACCTGAACCCAGGCCTCCAGACACTTTGAGTTGAACTCTGCTCACTTTATTTAAACCCAAAAAAAAGGAAATCGCTACCTTAGTACAAATGAGGAACACATGATTTTGAGCCAAATAGGAAAAAAAAAAAAAACACCAAAATTCAAAGATTGGTAGAGGTGTGAAACCAGTTAGGGTCAAAGGCATTAATTAATACTGATGATAATATAAACAATAACAATAATATTTTTAAAAAGCTCTATTCTGTTAACATTGACTGAATGCTCACTATATGCCAGGCATTGCCCTCAGCACTTAATGTGCTTTATTTTATCCATTTATGCAGGTAGGAGTAGATGGCAGCACGGGTTCGATCGAAAAACATGTGTTGAGGGCATATGCAGCTAGCATGGTTGAGGTGGCTGTTGTCAAAGAGCTGTTATCAATAGCATGAAGCTAGGGCAACAATCCAAGCACTCCTAGATTTGCTAATAAGCACACAGAGACTAATTCTATGAAGTGGACCCAAGGCATGAGGGAAAAAATATAGAGGGGAGACCTCTGGGGTGGGGGTGGAGGTCAAAGATTCCCAGGGGAGGTGATTTCTGAGCTGAGGTTTGAAAGTTGAGCAAGGACTACTCAGGAGAAGGGGCCTGGGCTGAGCAGCGGGGTGTATTCTGGCTAGAGGGAACTAACACTTCACCAGCACAGAGGGCATCTGAAACTTCTGGACATTTGCTATGGGTGGAGCATAGGTGTGAACAGGAGAAGAGTGAGAGAGGGAAGCAGAAGGGAGTCCATGAGACAGCCTCAGGTGCCAAACTTGGAAACAGATGTTTCATCTGCAAGCCAGAAAGAGCCATGGGATGATTTTAAGGAGCGCAGAGGCCTCACCGGATCTTTATTTCAAAGACACATTCCTAGTGGTAGCTCAGACGGATGGGAGTTGGGGGTAAGGCTAAGATAAGTTTAACCAGATAAGAAAATGGCAATAAAGAGAGAGAAAAATGATGAACAGGACAGATATTTTAGGAGAGATTAATACAGGAGATGAAAAATAGGGAGTAATCTAGAACGACTCCGAGTTTGCTGGCTTGAGTGGCCAAGTGCATACAAATGCTATTTACTGGTATATGAAGGAGGAACAGACTAGCAAAGGTAGGTGGTGGATCATTTGTTCAGTTCTAGATGTACTGAGTTCAATGACCTGTGGGCATCTTAGTGGAGATGTCTAGCTGGATATGTGGGTGGGAAGCTCAGGAAGAAAGCCTAGCCCGGAGATAACTAGGGTATTTTGCATGGATGGAACCTGAAGGCTTTGTAAGTATAGGTATGTAATGCTAGCTGTTATGATAGTTAAAGCCTGACATCTCAGTGGCTCAACATGCTAGTTTATTTCTATGTAAAGTCCAAGATGAGTGTCCTGATTGGTGTCAGGACATGTGTGAGGAAAGGAGGAGGGAGTGAATGCAGCACCTGTCCTATGTAGTTACTTAGGGACCCAGGCTGATAGTGATTCTACCGTCTTCAACTGGGGTTTCCATAATTGCCTTGAACATTGACATCTAGGTAGCAGGTGGGAGATGAGAGGATAGAAAAGCTCACGACACTCTGCCCCAAAGCCATCAGCAAGCACTACTCTGCAGAAACAACTCTCCACTAAAGGAAGGAGGTGCATTCGTGGGTGGAGAGCCAGCAGTCTCTGCCCCTGGGGTGATGAGGCTGCCCTTGGTAGAAAGAACAGAGGAAGAAGGAGAGAAGACCAAGAGCAGAGGACTGGCAATGGTGGAGGGGAGCCCATGAGAAGACAGACCACCCAGAGAGGTAGGAGAAAGGCAGAACTGAGACTGTCCACGGACTCTGTAAGGAGACTGGTCAGGGACTAGTTCTAACTTGTGGATCCTGTTTCTGTTTGCAACAAATAGCCACAAAATTCCATGGCAACTATCAGCCAGCCGAGTTTGTGGCTTCCAAGCTTTTCTTGATCTGAAATTCAGAATGTCCCTTGAGAGATTTCTCGTGGAAGGAAGTTGGACTAGGTGGTTCCTAAGGTCACTCTGGCTCTCTAGATTTATGACTGCAGCTGCCTTTCATCAGCAAGCCCGCAGCAAGCACCCAGACACCACTGCTGGCCTCCTCTCTTGTCCACGCTCCCAAGTGCAGGAGAGCAGGCTGTCACGAGCATGACTGAGAAGTACAGAGTACTGGCTGGGCCCAAGGACTTCCTTGCTAGAGAGGTGCATTTGTTCCTCCTGGTTAAGGACTTGTGAAGGCCTGGACAAACTTCTACCAGAGTGAGAACCACACCGGGCATAGTAGGTATGGTTTGTACTTACTGTTGGATGTGGTTTCCGTGATGCTAATAACACTAATCAAGAATTGGCTCTAAGTTTCATATCAGAGAAGTGAGGAGGATGGACGGTGACGAAGACCAGGCTGGGATTAACCTTATGTCTAGCACACTCTGGACAACTGAATAGATTTGTTTAAATTTAATTTTCTAACTCTTTATGTTATAATAGAATTTTGTTTTTTAATTCTGCCTACCCCCAAGACTGGGAGCACTTTAAATGTAAGAGCTGTGTTTTTACTCACCTTCATATCCCAATGCTTGGTCTAAAATAGGCAGTCAATAAATGTTACTTGAATGAGGATTAAATGGGGTATCATCATTCTGTGTGCTGCTAAGGAAGTGAATTCTGATTAGAGGTCTCAGTGTTATTTTATCTTAAAGGTATTCAGACATAGAGGCTGGCCTCCTTATTTTCTCTACATCTCATACTTAGCTGCAAAGAAGACAGTGAATGGAGCATGGGAATCATGCAGGGCAGGGAGGGACCATCACAGCACCAGTGTACCCATAAATAGTTTCTTGTCCAAGAAGGTGACCCAGGCGAGAGACTCCTGCATGCTGCCGTCGTGCTCGCCTTAAGGCCTGAACATGCTTAGGCCCAGACAGAGCCACACCAGCGAGCATCTGGCTCAGTAGCTTGGCCAACATGGTCTATAAACAGGTTTTAATATCTGTGGCTGTGTGTACAATATTGATGAAAAATTGAAACAGCTGCCACACTTGCTTGGCAGCAAAGCATTAGCAATTCAACTCTCCCTAAATGTCTTTGGAAAGACTGAGTATTTTAAATCAACTCTGAAAGTCCCATCATAAGCTTCTTTCAGTTCCTGAATGAACCACTTCCCAAAAGGACAAATCAGTTCACCTTGCAAGTTCTGATCTCTCTCTCTGGAGATTTGTGTGAAGTTAGAGCCAACACAAAAATACAAATAATTTCTTTTGAGCTCTGATACCTATTTATAAGTAACGAGATTATAATTTTCAGTCAAGGTTAAACAGGGTTGGTGGTGCTGTGAATCACTGCTTTCCACAGCATTTATGTAAGAATACATGAGAATACAGTAGACAGACTCAAAGCTTAAGATACCACATAGTGCATACAGACCACATTGACTATTAAAGACAAGCTATCACCTTAAAAAAATGAAGTTTAGTATTGTCCAAGGTGATGTTTCTGCTCCCCTAAGTTCATAGCAGTCCATTTATGCTTTTCCATTTAAAATTCTCAGATCATAGCAAAAATGGGAGGGAAAAATCTAGATAAAATTTATGCAAATCCTCACTTCTAGCCATTTAGATAAAATGGAAGAGAAAAATGCTATACAGAATCATGATTTTTCCATTAATATTATTATAAATTGCTTAGACCTTACCAAAAGTTATTACAGATAACTTAATGGCCAAAGGCATTTTAACAAAAACAGATGTGTCTGTAACCAAATTGATCCTTGATAAAACTCCTTTGCTGAAGGAAAAGGCAGTATAGTTGGACAGTGTATTTCCCAAAACAGACTCCAATCCATTCCTCCGATGTTTGCTAAGTGATCCAAGACCCCAGAGAGTACACATTCTCTCCAGTAATTCAAACCAGGGACTTTGGGGAAGTAGTTTGTTTAAATGACCTCCTTTAATCTAACAAAATAGTATAAAAGAAACCTTCATTCTCTGAAGCAATTTTGAGAATCTGACTGAGCATGTCCCATAAATGCTGACCCTTCTGAGTGAAAAAAGTGTCATTTTGCCCCACTTTGCCTTTGGAAACAATCAAAGTGTCCTCTGAGCTACTGTAAATTGAGAAGTGTCACAAAGAGTCAGCACTAGTGGGAACCTTTCAAACTCTACAGGCAGGTAAATCATAGAGGGAGCAGACTTCAGAATGATCTGGAACTTTCTGATGTTATATCCAGGGGGATAACATGGTCCTGCATTCATTCCAAGGTATCTGCAGACACAAAAATAATTCCCATACATTGTTCTACAATCCCTGACTATAGTTTCCTAAATTATTATAGTTTCCTAAATTTCCAAATGTGTTTTAGAAGGGATATCTTGCTAATCATAGCTTCTTCACAGGGTGGCAATGAAATGGGTTAAGAGATGGATGGAGACAGAAATTCTTATTTGTACATGTCATTATAAAGGGCCCACTGGAGACAGGATCAGAATGTCATTTGTGGGAGAGATGGAAGACTTTGCCTTCTTTATTAGGCATATTCACTTTGGATTTTATCTACCTACTTTCAGTAAGTGCCTTAGCTGGCAGGAAGATGAAAAAACTTGCTTTCAGGTCAATAAAGGAAATCTCTTATGATCAATGGCTGATTAGAGCAGGATCTTCTGAGCAGCAGGCTCCGGGCTGCATTCTGTAAAGGGTTTTCAAATTAGTCTTACTCTGAGGTCTGGGCAAGGGGCCAGTTCACCATCCAGCTGCTGCTGACTTTCAGCCCAATGGTTGATGAGTTCCCATAATTAGAGGAAAAGTTTTTTTTTTTTTTAATAAAGAAAAGAAACTTACATTTTAGAGGAATTAAATCTAAGAAAGTATAGAAGTATAGTAGAAGTATGGTACTATCAGGTTTTTAAAAATATATATGTTTCAAGACACATAGATCAATGCAACAGGATAGAAAGCCCAGAAATAACCCCATGCGTATATGGTCAATTAATCTATGACAAAGGGTAAGAGAATATACAATGGGAAGAGACAGTCTCTTTAATAAATGGTTTTGGGAAAATTCAACAGCTACATACAAAAAATGAAAGTGGACCACTTTCTTATACCATAGACAAACATAAACTCAAAATGGTTTAAAGATTTAAATGTTGAGACCTGAAACCATAAAACTCCTAAAAGAAAACACAGGCAGTAGTCTCTTGGACATTGGCCTTAGTAACATACCTATGGATATGTCTCCTCAGGCAAGGGAAACAAAAACAAAAATCATCTACTGGGACTACACCAAAATGAAAAGGTTTTGCACAGCAAAGGAAACCATCAACAAAACAAAAAGGTAACCTACTGAATGCGAGAAGACATTTGTAAATGATATAATCTGATACAGGGCTAATATCCAAAATACATAAAGAACTTATACAGTTCAACACCAAAACCAACAACAAAAAATATAATCTGATTAAAAAATGGGCAAAGGATATGAATAGACATTTTTCCAAAGAAGACATACAGATAGCCACCAGACACATGAAAAGACACTCAACATCACTCATCATCAGGGAAATGCAAACCAAAAACCACAATGAGATACCACCTCACACCAGTCAGAATGCTAGTATCAAAAAGACAAGAAACTGGGGTGCCTGGGTGGCATAGCAGTTAAGCGTCTGCCTTCGGCTCAGGGCGTGATCCTGGCGTTATGGGATCGAGCCCCACATCAGGCTCCTCTGATATGAGCCTGCTTCTTCCTCTCCCACTCCCCCTGCTTGTGTTCCCTCTCTTGCTGGCTGTCTCTATCTCTGTCGAATAAATAAATAAAATCTTAAAAAAAAAAAAAAAGACAAGAAACAACAAATGTTGGCGAGGATGTGGAGAAAAGGGAACCCATTGTGCATTGCAGGTAGGAATGTAAATTGATCCAGCTACTATGGAAAACAGTATGAAGATTCCTCAAAAAATTAAAAATAGAAATACATATGATCCAGCAACCCCAGTTCGGAGGTATTTAACCAAAGGAAAACACTAACCCCCAAAAGATATAAGCACCCCTATGTTTACTGCAGTATTATTTACAATACCTAAGATATGGAAACAACCTAAGTATCCATTGACAAACCGAATGGATAAAGATGATATGAAACTATATACTGGAATATTGGAATATAATGGAATGTTACTCAGCCATAAAAAAAGAATGAGATCTTGCCACTTGTGACAGCATAGATAGACCTCCGTGGTGATACATTAAGTTGAAATAAGTCAGACAGAGAAAGACAAATACCATATGATTTTGCTTACATGTGGAACCTAAAAAACGAAACAAATAAGCAAATACCAGAAACAGACTCAAACAGACAGAGAACAAACTGGTGGTTACCAGAGGGGAAGGGAATGGCGGGGGGGGGGAGGGGTAAAATAGATGAAAGGGATTAAGAGGTACAATCTTTCAGTTATAAAATAAATAAGACACAAGGATGAAAAAGACAGCATAGAGAATATAGGAAATAATACTGTAATAATGTATAGTGACAGGTGGTAACTGCACCTGTTGCAGCAAGTACTGATAATCTACAGAATTGTCGAATCACTATGTTGCACACCTGAAACTAATATAATATTGTATGCCAACTACACTTCAATAGTAAAACTTTTAAAAATGTTCACACACAGACATACAAAAGTATATGTATCTCATCAGATTTGGTTTTATATTCCTTTCTCCAAACCCTCACTTATTAAAGATGGAGAAGACAGATTTAAATTTTTATTTACAAAGGTACTTAAGACTTGCCCTTAAACGATGTAAAGGAGATATTGAGAGGCAAACTATAAATGACTTATTTATAATTAAGTACACTGAGTCTCCCTTGCTTTTACAATGTTCATTTTTTTTTGGTAAAAGACTACCTTTTAAACACATTTTGACAAAAAAGATTGCACTAATCAGATCAAACGCACGTGCCCTGTGAATAACTGCAGATTCTAATGAATTACATTTCATTCCCATTTCACTTTCCAGAGGTGCAAATGGCCGACCAGCTGTTTTTATTTCTTTGGTCCAGTACTAATTGAGAGAAGAGAAGATAGATTTAAAAGTACTGACCTTGAGTCAATAAGCCACCATGCCAAAGGGCTGCCCACTATTTGTAGAAAGCTAGGATAATCTGCAAAGGATGGAAAGTCAGTGTACGAAATAGCAGATCCTAAGGCTCAGGGACCAGATGTCCGAAGTCCATCAGCACTACTCCTAGCCGCCTGCTGTAGAGCCTTCTTTGAAGGGATTATAAACAGTATTATCAATAAAAAATATTGGGTGAGTTGCCTGAGACAAAATATGGCTGTCTCTGTACAGAACTACTTAGATGGCCAGAACTGGCCCAGCTGAATCAGGAACTAAATGAATTATACCCAAAATTTATTTTTAATTCAAATAAAAGCAACAATTAACTTGTCGGTGGTGGTCGTTGGGCTGAGCCGCTCAGATCGGTATCCAGTTGCGGTGGCCTCCATGGCATGTCTAGATCATGTCTTGAACTTTATGATCCAACATGAAGAGTTGATACACTCCAATCCTGAACATGGCTTATATTTAGATGTGCAATTAAACATGCAGAAGCACCTTAGGAGCAAAAGTCTAATATATCTCTAGAACTACTGTGGGATGAAATAAATTCTTCAGTCATTTTAGCTAATTTGGGGAAAGACTGGTTAAGAAGAAGAAGACAGGGCACAGGATGCCTCCTGAAGATAATTTTAAAATAGGGAGCACTGGTATTAAAGCATAAATTGGACATAGTTAATCAACCACAGCCGCAACCCTGAATCCAGGTACGTGAGGAGATACTTCCGTAACTTCTTAAAATGACCGATATTTTACTAGGAAAGGATCTATACCATATTCTGTGAAAGGCCTTCAGGAACTACACCACAAACTTCACAAGATGCTCTTTCACAGATTATTTAACCTTTCTCAAGCATTTATATTAGACTGACATTTGAAAAGAGAAAAAAATATATTTTTATATACAAAAGCAGTCTGTTCCACTTCCAACTTTAACATATTGACATGTGTTTTGTTCTAGTATTAACTCAAAATTAGCTTTGAGATAAAAGTTCATATTAATTATCCCATAATGCAGTCTAATCACTGCTGACATTTTGAAAGACGGTAAGGCAGCCAAGATACACTTAAAAAGTGGGTGAAAATATTACATGTGTTCATCACAGGAAGCCTCTGGTGCTTCTCCATGAGTTCATTTTCTCTTAAAGTAAAACCCAACAGGGACTACTGTTGCAAGCAGGATAAAATAATTGATGGCCTGACCTACTCAACTGAAGACTCCTTCATACTTGGTACTTCTCTGGTTCCTAGATGATGAGCCAAAAAGATTTTGGATGTATTTCAGCTTTAATCTCATTGTTTTATCAATTCTTATGACTTTAGTATAACATAAAAAGCAGATAGAATTTGTCAAAGATTTACGTTTTAGATTTATCTTTCTCAATTTAAATGATTAACCCTAGAATTAGTGAACATTAAATCTAATCTGGCACTGTCTTTTGAATTTCGTAAATGTTGCAGACTTTAATATTAAAAAACGGTACTTCTGTTACAATACAAAAAATTCCTAAGTCCCAGTATGAAATATATGTAATCACACTTGGCATTAACAAAATTTTCCTTTTTCAAAATGTGAGCATAAATTAGTCCCTGGTTTATTAGTCAATACAAAAGTTGAAACTTTTGCTTGTTGAACTGAGTTAAAATCAAGTACAAATGCAGTTAGAATACAAATGCAAAGGAAAATACTGATTTTGATTCTCTCACGTTCTTCAGAGAAGTATTCCACAAAATGGGGTTCTCGGGATAGTTATGTCAAAGAACACAAGGATTCAGTGAGTTTGGGAATGCCTTTGTTTCTTATAATCCTCTTGAAGAGATTTTAGACATTGTTACAAGTATGAAAGAATCAAGCTTACAGGACATATTTCTAAAATAATTTTTAAAATCTGATCCTTCCAATAAAGATGCTTTACACACACACAGAGACACACACACACAGACACACAGACACACACACACACACACGTATAGAGTATTAGATTAAGTCCTAAGAACCAACAAATTGCAAAATATTCTATTACATTTATACTGGTACTCATTGTATTATCCATATGAACAGAAGCAAAATACTCCCTTATTTAAAAAAAAAAGCAAAACTGTTTTACTTCTGGTTTTGATGAGAATTTCAAAAAAGGAAAAGGTAAGGCAGTGATCATCAGAAACTGAATTTGGGGCCCTTGGTTTGAGATAATTAACTAATCAATAGACAATTCTCCTTCTCAGGGACACCTAGGACCAGGCATTTATTAAGGAACTTTTCAGAGTTTCATACAAGGTAATTAATACAGGCTTCAATATAGAAAATTACTTTTTAATGACTTTCTGTTCAAGTTACATGAATTTTATGTAAGGAAAGGCTTATGAAGTCTAAGATTTTCTTTCCACCCAAGTTATTAAAATTTGTATTTGAATATAGTTCCTTTCATTAACATTAAATCAGTTAGCTTTAATTTATGAAAAAGGACTGCTAAGTTTTACAATAGTTTGAACAGCTTTAATTTGCATTCATGAAAAAACACAATAAATTAATTTGCTACTTGGAAAGAATTTGACAAATGCATTAATCATGAAGAAACTGAATTCGGTTTTCTTTACTCTTTCTCACAAAGATAGATGTAAGATAAGAGACTACCGATTTAACCTTCTTTCAACAAAATGAGATGTCATGATAATAATGGGGATATTCAGAGAACCAGAGAATTTTAGAGCTGGAAGGAATCTTAGAAAATTCCTGGTTTAACACATGGGGAAAGAACAATTCAGTATCCCAAACTGTCCGGGGGTTGGCAGGGTTGTTGGGGGGCGGGGGGAGCTTGTGGAGTAGTGAAGGGTGATTATTTCATTTTCTCCACTGGAAAACACCGAAAAGTTAGAATTATTCAAGGACTAAGTTGGCATTTAAGTGACTGCGGTTCCTCCTGAACCCTGCTGCTTCTTGTCCCTGCAGTTTGAGGCTACAATTTAAGCTCAGAGATGATGCTGAATCATAACATGAAACACTTACTGCAGAATTTAGATTTTTAAGCAATAGCATGAAAATAGCACTCACACTGTTTCCGACACCTCCATTGTGCATTGATGTTTTTGACAAGTCAATGAAATACTGTCAAATACATTTACAAATTTGTATCACTGTGAAAAGGTTTGGATAAAGAAACATTCAACAGCAGTATACTGTGTTGCAAATATTTCTCTAATTTTGCTATTTGTCTTTTTACTTTTATTTTTTTCTCGGCATCAAACTTGCTTTCACATGTAGTTCAAGTTACAGATCGTCTTTATGACTCCTATGTTTATGTTACTTGAAAGAGCCTTCCCTACCTAGACCATAACAAGGTGTTCCTATGTTGTCTCCTATTGCTTTATTTTTTATTTACTATTTTTAAATTTTTTTTTTTTATTTTGAGAGAGAGAGAGGGACGAGCAGCGGAAGGGGCAGAGGGAGAGAGAGGGAGAGAAGCAGACTCCCTGCAGGGTGGAGCCTGAAGCAGGGCTCTGCTGGATCCCATGACCCTGAGATCATGACCTGAGCAGAAATCAAGAGTCAGACGCTCAAGTGACTGAGCCACCCAGATGCCCCATTGTTTTGTTTTTTTTTTTTATAATTTAAATTTTGGTATTATTAAGAAAATACAAAAGAAGTTGCTGAAGGCAACAGCAATCACAATATTCTTAGCAAATGTTCAAACTTTATTAATCACAGTTGAATGAAATGTAATTCTAATTTTTGATCTACTACATACATGTAATACACGTGGGTATATGTATGTATGATAGATATACATTAATTGCTGGGTTGCATGAAAATGTGCAGGTAATAATTTACACAATTTAAATCATGGGACCACTTCATCATCATTAGAAGGATTTTAATCCTTGAGTAAAGGCTCTGGACAAAAAAGACTGTAAGTGCCTACAGAATGATCTTAAGAAAAAATTGAATAGCTCTTTGTAATTCACACATTACACTAAATTATGGAAATGATTCATATTCTTCCTTTACTGCAGAGTAAAGAAACATGAATATCTTAAGGATAGGAAGAAAATAACCCATGTGTCCACTTACTACACATAAGTTTTATTTTCCTTGTGCTAAAAATTCTAAATTAGTTTTGCCCTTTAGGTCTTTGTGTCTCTGGAAGTAAATCTAATTTCTTCTCTTAACTTACAACTCTTTTTTTTTCCTCTGTGTTATTCTTTATATGAAAGACACTGCCTTACGTCTTATTTTCTTATTAATTTTTAATTTTAAAATCTGTTCTTACACTACCACATATGCCAGCACAGAAAAGGGTATTTTTAGAGGTAATCCTTACTATTAAGACAGAATATTATCAGAGTGCCTGGGTGGTTCAGTTGATTTTGGCTCAGGTCATGATCTCAGGGTCACGGGCTTGAGCCCCACGGCTGGCTCTCTGCTCAGCAGGGACTCTGCTCGAGATTCTCTCTCTCCCTCTCCCTCTGCCTCCCCCACCAACACTGCTCTCTCATGCTCTCCAAATAAATAAATAAATAAATAAATCTTAAAAAAAAAAGGAATATTATCTAGATTATTGATATATGTAAAAGGGTCAAGTTATTTTATGTTAAAGTATACTTAATTTTGATTGGCTATTTATCTTCAGAAAATTTTAACATTAAATTTTAAAGATTTGTTTTAGAGAGAGAGAGAGCACTTAGGTGGAGGGGCAGAGGGAGAGGGAGAGAGAAACTTAAGCAGACTCCATGCTGAGCGCGGAGCCCAACACTGAGCTCTGAGCTTGGTCACACCATCCTGAGATCAAGACCTGAGCCAAACCAAGAGTCTCTGCTCAACCAACTGCACCACCCAGGTGCCCCTTAAATTAAATTAAATTTTAGCTAAATGATTACAGACAGACAAGTCACTTCTGATTCTGGTTTCCTTAGTGAAACATACAAATCCCAGTTGACAAATTATGGTGTTTCTCTCAAAAATAAGGATTAAAATAAAAATATTTTCTTAAAGACAGGCAATGCTAAACTGCTTACGTAAACCCATAGACTTTTTTCGTTTCAAGTACATCTTAGTGCCAGAATTTTGGTGAGCACGTGGGGCTGGGTTCAGCGAAGTTTCAGGCCCTCGTTCAGCACTGTCGTGACCGGTAGCCCTGGGTCACAAGGCTAGCAGCAGCCTCACCCGCGAAGCAAACCTGTACCCTACCGCTCTAGCTGAGTCAAAATCACGGGGGTAGGGAAGCCGACTATTGTTTGAGAAACATTTTCACTCACAGGTTTGAAACACAGAAAGTTTTGGTTAACCCTGAATTTCCACAATACTCAGTTAATCTGTTTTTATTTTACAACGTTTGAAAATACAGAGTTATAAGAAGGTTACTAAATTTAAGGAAATTCCATTTCAAAATCAGGGGATTCACCAATATTTTATACTGACACCACTTTTTAGGAAATCAACCACTGCCTGAAGACTAGTCACGTTCTATTTCTTCTGGTATCGATACTTGGGACGCTTACGAGGCACCTGCCACTCAGTGCTCGCTCACCATCAAGGACGGCATAAGGGTAAATGAGGAATGTATTGGAAACTGCGGTCCAGTAAAACCTGGAAACATGGGAGGAGGCGGGAAAAGAATGAAAGAACCTTAACTTAAAACATATTGAGGGGCGCCTGGGTGGCTCAGTCGGTTATGCATCTGCCTTCTGCTCAGGTCAGGATTCCAGGGTCCTCAGATTAATGGAGCCCTGCCTTGGTCTCTTTGCTCTGTGGGGAGCCTGCTTCTCCCTCCCTCGCCCCCCGTTGAGCTCTCTCTCTCTCAAATGAATAAACAAAATCTAAAAAAATGTTGTAACTTGTGTCCCTTACCTCGTCCTTTCAAAAAAAAGTTGCTAATTTCTGCAGTTTTCTTTTTTATCTTTTCATACATATTAGCTCATATACAAACTACCACAGAGAACAAAATACCACAGAGCTATCTATGCCCATCTCCTTCAGACTGTATGTCATCATTTTTCTCTTTCTTTTGTCATTTGTTCTTCCTCTGCCTGTTTTTAAAACACCCTCTTCAGTTCCCAGCTTCTTTGACTTTAAAAAAGCAGGTGGTGTGATGCCTAGTATTTGACATTCTTGATTAAATAATTGCATTATTGAAACCATCTTCTAAGTTTCCAGGGACCTCCTTTTGTGAAACTACAGAAATGTCTACTAAAATTTCTCTAAAGCTGCCTTATTCTGTGAGCAACTTGGACTGTCATATCATTATTTGATGCTGTGGAACATAGAGGGAATTTCAGATGGTTTCAATAGCCAGTTTTGTGATTGTGCTATTCTTCTCATTTTGGTTCACAGGCAATTTGTATTTAAATATCCTCTATATATACATCAGTTACAGAAAGAAGTACTGATATTTTGATAATTCTTAACATATTCATTTTTACTCTTAAAACTTTTTTTTTGTAATTTTAGTACCTCTATCTATAAAATAATTGAGTTTATATGACTTCTTTTTATGATACTGACTAGAAGACTTCCCTCTTTTATTAATGCTTCCATCTGAGGTTATGAAGGTGATTTTTTTAAAAAGCACAATGAAAATGAATCCAGATTTTGGTTAATAATGCAAGGTCACTTTAAAGGACAGCTTAAATCCGTTCCATGCACTTTGGGGCTGCTTGGTGCCTTCTAAGGGTTCCCCTTGGGATCTCTAGCAAATGAATCTCTTGCCAGACCTGTCTAGCTTGGTTCTTGTGCCCCTCTCAGACTCTGGGTGTCTGTAAGGCAGATAAACAAACAGATTACTCTCCAGCAGGGGATAGGTGAGTGTCTCAGAATTACAGTCTTAATATGACCCTCTCTTGCCCACAGTCTGGCTTTTTCCATTTCTTTAAAGGGCTTGGGATAACTCTGGCTTTTGCCGGCCTGAGTTCCATGAGCAGTAGTAATGACCAAGTTGAGGACAGAACACATTCTGGCACACCTCCCCATGCGTGCTAGAGTCAGAGGAAGTTTCTCCCCACTAACGGGCACAGAGGAGAGATCAGAAGACAGCACACACCCAAACATACAGACTCTCAACAAATGTAACCAGGTCACTGTCTCTGCACGGAGAGGAGGGGTATGGACGGTGGAGTGGCCTGGGTTTGAGGGGAGTCGGAAGGGTGGGGCTGCACTGAGTTGAGAAGATACTGAGGGTCATGGGCAGGTGAGCAGACTCGCAGGGCAACCGTAAGTTTCAGTTGTACATCATCCCTATGTCTGTATCTGTATCTCGCGTCTATAGCCCAGAACTTCAAAACCTGCAGCCTCATTCTATCTCATGGAAAATAGGCAAAATTCACTGGATTTTTAAATGTTTCCACTTTCTGATGATAGACTTAGCAGGAAATAATTAGACATGTGGAAAGCTTTCAGAATGCCTTCTGTACCTATCACTGGAGAACTTCGGGCTGAGATCATAATGAGTAGAGCTGTATTAGAACACATTCTCCATTCTGCCACACTTCCTCCAGGCTGAATGAACCCGTCATTTCTTATCAAGTACGTTCTATTCAGCATTTCAGCCAGCTTTCCAATTTAGCTAACTTTCAGGTTCTCTTGTTTACTATTTACTTGTGCTGACAAGAAGAATCTGTAGTCTCATTTGCATTAACACAATCTGTTGACCCCTTATCTTCTGATCTCCATGTAAAAACTCAGGGCAATGTTGGATGCCAACGGGAAGGGTGGGCCTCAGTGGGAGTATTTCATCTTCCCATGGGGTCATCACTGTGAAGTTCTCCTTCAGAGTCCCGGCCAATCACTTAATCACTGAGTAAGGGCTCACACTCAGGTTCTTTTGTTTGCTAATTACCAGGAAATAGCTCATACACTCAAATTCCTACAGCAGACAAGGGGTACAAAACCCATAAGGAACACGCTTCCTCTGCCTATCCAAATTCTGTTTCTCTATCCCTCAAGACCCAGCTGGAAGACCAAGCTCTTCTGGTTACTTACCATAGATTTCACTACAATTTCTCTCCTGAACTTCCGGGGCACCTGAAGCCTCCATGACATAACCCCTGATGGTTACATTTTTGATTGTTGTTTTCTCAGCTAAGGCTAAAGGAGCTCCCCAAACCCCTAACCCTACTACACCTCTACTGTGGAAATACTCTTTGTTAATTTTTTTAAATCTAGTTATTTCTTAAAATTTATTGAGGCAATTATTTAAATTATTTAAACTTTTCCTAAGAGTTTCATGACTGCATATTCCACAAGGAATGTAGCTGGCATTCCGTGTTGATCCATAGAACTACTTAGAAGGCAAGGGGGAAGATGCTGGAAAATAAATGGCTGTCAGCTAGGACACGTATCCCTCGAATCTCAGATTCATCATTTAATGCAAGGCAAGAAGCATTTTTTAAAAGATTTTAAAATGATAGTAATTATTATTTCTGGAACCTATTATTTACTATTTTAACAATTATTAGAAATAGGATTTCATATAAGAAAAGTCAATTGACCAAAGAATACTTGTTCGTAATAAATATAATAGCACTGATTTTTGCTGCCCCCACTTATTTTGTCGTTCCTTGTTTACAGGGAGAATACCAGGTGAGTAAGTACTAAGCAAACCTGAAATAGTAATCAAGGTCTGCAGAAAATTTTCATTTAAAATGATTATTGTGAACAAAATATGATCATCAAAACTATCTGGTGAACTACTTCACAGGGTCTTTGTTCTCCTATGATATGGCATTCGAGAAACATAAACAGGAGCTCTTTTCTTTAAAATAGTAATCACATACGGACTTTTTACTCCACAGAAAATCTATAATACATTTCAGTAACCCTTCTCATCGAAAATAAACAAACCAAACAAAAAAGCACTACATACTAAGCAGACTTTTTGCACACTTTCTCAAGCACTCTAGAAGGTGGAGGGTATGGCTACACCTTCCCGAGGAAGAAGCATCCCAGAGATCACCCAAGGTCCCATAGCTCCTAAGCTCGAATGCAGAATTGGAGTGCATCCTAAAGCCCTTCAATAGTCCTGCGATCACCAGGCTGTGAGGTGACAGCTTGGCCACGGGCAGGGTGGACTGCACAGCCTGTGTGGCCGTGTATGGCTGCTCCCTTCACCTGCATTGCTGAAGTGCAAACTTCGAGCTCAGTTTCTGGGCCACACCTAGAGACAGTGACTGCTGGACACCAGTTCTGAGCCTGGCCCTACAAAGCATTATAAATACCTAGACAGAAGGACAGAGGGACAGAAGGGTGTTGCAGCTGAAGCATCGAACTTTGCATCGGAATCTGGGGATGTACTGTATGGTGACTAACATAATATAATAATAATAAAAAAAAGAAGGGTGTTGCAGCATAACGGCAGGGTGTCTTAAAGTGTGGAAGAAACCTGTCAGAAAAAAAACTCCCAGCAAAGAGAAGATCTGAGCTCCCAGGGCTGTAATGCCTCCCGCACTGAGAAGTCCCTCAGAGACATAGACTGGTTGTGCAGCTGGGGTGTCTGGCAATCCACACCACCCAGATCTCTCCACCACAGGAGTTTTCAAAGAAGACTTTCATGAGTTCTCATAACATGGAATTATAGAATGAAAATCCATAGAAAAATAAGATTGCTTTACAGAAACATACAGTGCAGCTGAATGCTGTCACGCACAGGCCGGAAGGTGAGGGAGAGCTGAAATCACAGTGCTGTGCTCACTGTCTGGGCAAGCTCCATTGCTCTGAATGTTGTATTTGCAACCATTTTTCCTCTTTGCACGAAACTGGTGTATGACCAATGGACTGAGACTATTTCAAACAAAAGGTCTCAGAGGGCCAAGGCTGTGCTGACTTAACTTGCTGTATGCAGCACTGGTCAGAGCCCAATAGGCATTGTAGGAATTTATAATGTTATTTGGGGTCGGTAATTACGATTAGGCTATAGCTTAAATCTAAAACAATTCAGCAGTAAAATCGAGACTAAAATGTGAGGTCATTGCCTCCCAGCAGTCACATCAAATTACTGGTGCATGAGTTTGACACTGAGAATTTAGGGAAGGAGACTGCCCTTTAAAAGGGTCCATTCAAACTGGAAAGCCTTCTGGACAAACATGGGAGAAGGAACTGACTCACTAATATGCCTGCAAACATTTTAAGACTGTATTTTAAATGATGCTCTGCTTTGAACAGATAATTGGCCCAATTCTTCCCTTTCTCTGTGTCTCTAACTCCCATTGAAATCAATAAGAATTGCATATTCAAAAGGACAGGAGAACAAAGTTGCAGGTTGAATTAATGGGATAAAAGACTGCAGATCTCTTAAAGCTTGTGCAATTAAATTGTGGCCTCACACAATTCTCTGGGGTCACCAGCAATTTGCTGGCCTAGGAAAGCCAGCTGACTTGGTTTTCAGAGGTGTCACGATTTATAGAATGCGTTTACTCAGACATCCGCACGTGATCCTTTTCAGCTCAAAATCCACTTCCTCATCCTTAATCTCTGTAGGACCTGATACCTGGCTGTGTGGGATTTCATTCACATGCCCTTATTACCAGCTAAAATCATCAATCAATCAATGGGCAAAATCTCCATTTAAAAGTCATGCAAACTAAGCACATATGGATATCTTATTTTTCTATAAAAATATTTGTCTATGCATTATTTATATCCATGTTAATTATTTGCTGTCTTTCCCAACTAGAATGAAAACTCCAGCTGCCAAGAATTTTTTCTTATTTATGGTTATTTCCTTAGCACTTGACCTGGTTGTAATTGTCAAATATTTTTAATCATCAAACCACTTACAAGCATATTTGATTAGATACTCATAAAACCACAAGCACAATGTTTGTTGGTAAACATTGCAAATGTATAAAATGCAATATTTGCATTTAAACATTTCTCCACTTTAGGGAAAGAAGGTATTTACTAACTGCCTACTCTATGCTAGTTTCTCCACAAATATTTTTGTTTTCAATGAATTCTCACAACAGTGGGGTGGGACATAGTATGTTTATGTTACAAATAGAGAAATGGAGACTCAGTGAAATTAAGCAGCTTTCCCAAGGACCCGGAAGGAGGAAGTGGCAGAGCTGAGGTCTTAATCCCATGCTGACTCCAAAGCCCATGCTTCTATCTCTCCCTCACCGCTTAACATCTGCAAAATAAGGAGAGGAAGTGTATTTCTAAAATGGAAAGGGTCTCCACCAGTCAACATGAAGAAAGCCTGAGGATTACATGACCACCAGTGTGGAAGACCGAGAAGGTGCACAGAGAAGCTGAAAGAGTGTGAAGGGACAGGAAGGAAAAGGCCCAGGACTGGCCCTCCAGCCGAAATCTTTGACACACCTTAAGGCTGTGCCTGTCACTCGCTCGCTGACAGCGGGACCACTCTAGCTGGGTGCATAGGGGATATGAACATATTTCCATCTGCTTTGACTCATTTGTGGCCTTTGTGGGACCCCGAAGTCCCTGCTCTTTGGTCAGACTACCTGGTAATTCCATCCCTTCCAGGTGTTTTATGGACCACACTGGATTTCTTCCTCTCCGTGCATATCCTGTTTCTCCTGACACAGCAGGAAGGGTTTTCAAATGCTCACCATTCCCATTTTGCGCTCATACTCAAACCCTACTTCAGAACAGGGGCCCAGGGTTCGGGGATCACAGTCTGGGGGCATACCCATGAGCAGTCTGGACATCCATAAGGGTTTTCCGCCAGTTCTGTGACATCATCTGTGTGTTCTGCACTGGCTGACACCGTCTTGGGCTCTGGGGGCTGCTTCAAGCTTCCTTCACCAGACTGCGTTGGGAGTGGGGGGCGGGGGGCGAGTATGGGGCAGGAGCACTGTCCGCACCTGGAAGCTGAAAGCTGTCTGGGATTCAGGGGCAGTAGTAATAATAAACCTGACCAGTCATTGTTGACTCTGCACCAGGTGTGGCTTTGGCCATGCCCTTTACCTGGATCATTTCATTTAATCCCCCCACTGCCTCAGTGAGGAAGAAGCGGCTGTCCCCATTTTCGGGAGTTGAGGGAACTGTGGCTTTATAGCAGTGAAGCACTTCGGCTAAGGTTTGCAACTTGTATGTGACAAAGCTGGGACTGGAACCCGTGTCCTGACCCCCAAGCTGGCATTCTTAACCCCAGTGCCACCTTGCGAGGCTCCCCGTGAGGCCGCAGTCATCTCTGGGAGCTGGTGCAGGTGGGGGTGATGAAAAGATTCGGGCTGCTTGTGGAGGGCATCACGCACGTAATTAGGCAATTAGGACCATGTTTAAGGTACTGATGACAACTGCGGAGATGAATGGTCTGTATGTGGAAAATATGAAAATTAGGAATCCATTAAAGTATTACTTATACTGCAATTTAGTTTGTAAAGTACTTTCACAGTTTATTCTCTATCCCATTAATAATTTTTTCTCTCAAGTGCCCACCTTCTGTGCTAAGACGAGCCTGCTGCCTCCCCACAAGGGACTTTTAACACACACCGTCTCACAATTCTCTTGCTGAGGCAGAAGCAGGGGGCGGCAGCAGGAATTGGGGGAACTGGGTAGTCTGGTGACTCTGCCAGGCCCCACGGTCAGTCAGGGGCAGCAGCTCGGCCCAGGGTTCCCTCCCCGCCTTGCGCACCCAGTGTGGAGAAGGGCCCTTCCTCGCCCCTGCCACCACAGGAGAACAATTACCTTCTTCCAAGATCTTAGGTGAACAAATTATACATTTGACAAACAGACATTTCTCCATGTCATTAAATATTCTTTGGATTATTATGATATAGCACATAGCTATCTGATTTCTGTACATTTTTTTACTGTTGTTTATTCAAGTTCCTAATTTTCCACTATTATAAATAATGTTGGGTTGCCTGTCTCTGCTTTTGATTATCTGACCGAATTTCTGTTTTTTTCCCTCAAGTAGAATCTTACAAGTGAAATCACTAAATGCAAGAATATGAACCATCTTAAAGCTCTTGATACACAGTCCCAATTTGTTTATGGAAGGACTTCTGTACTTCTACCAGCAGTGTTTAAGAATGTGCCGATTTCACCATATATACTTATATGTTTAATTTTTCACTAATTTGCAGGTAAGGATTATCATTTTAATATCTTTTTATTAGCTAACAGACGGTAGGCTTTTCATATTTTTTATTAGTCATTAGTCTCTTTATCAATTATTTGTATATTTTGCCCCTTTTTATACTGATGTTAAATTTTCCTTATTTGTATGCGCTTCCCCAATAATAATAAATGTTTCACCATATTTGTTGGTACTATTTCCCTAGCTCCCCTTACTTAGCTGCCATTCCATGTCTTCATTATCAGTAAAGACCTCTAAGGCTGGGGTGCCTCTGTCTCCCCTAGTTCCTCCCACCAAGTTCTTCCTGTCACCCCAGGGGATGGGAAGCTCTTTATGTCAGAAGCATGGGATTAAATCATTTAATAGTCTTATGTCAGCACATGGTGTGATGGTAAGAAAAACAGTACATCAAGGGAACGCATCATACAGAGCTCTATTAAGATCTGCAGACATAGGAAATGAATCACAAATTATGACTTTCCAGGCTTCGAACTTTCCAACTGAGCAGGGAACAGTTAGTGAAATATAAGCACTGAAATGAGGAGTAAGAGGGAGAAACACAGGGTGGTGTGTGGGAAAAGCAAGGTGGCAGCTCCTTGAAGGGAGGAACTCTAGCTCTTTTGCCTGTGTTTCCCTTACCCCCCTTCCCCCGTTAGCCTCCCCCCCCCCCCCATACCCGCTGTCTGCTAAG